>NC_061843.1:17146224-17163724 GCF_019202785.1 Penaeus chinensis | reverse complement strand
GAATTAATAATATTGCAAAAGCGTCCTGTCTCCACGAGTAAACAATCTAAGTTTCCTCCCACAACCATACATTACGCGTATATCACTCCACACTCAGCACCTACTTTGTAGCCCTTCCCCTCCCACAACCCCCAGAGAGTCCGAGGATTCCCTCCTCCTCTCTCTCTCTCTCGTTCCCATCCCTCCAGCTCTAGACAGCCACCAGAGTTCCTCCCTGCTATGTTCTCTATATAGTTTCTTATTTTTTTGTATTATATTTTTTTTTTCTTGTTTTTTTAGTTCTCTTCCCATTTTCCTACGTATCCTCCGATATCGCCCGGCTACTCCTAACGGATTGGTTTCGCATTTTGTATGCTTTTACTTAACTATACACAGCTATTTGTTGGGTCATCTCTGATCCTTCTCCCTCCTACGCCCCCTTTCCTCCACTACGTTTTATCAAGTTTTTTTTCCCCTTATCTCTTTACTGCTTCTTCATAATCTGTCTCTTTCCCTTCCTATGTTTCCCCCTTGCCTGATCCCTCCCTCCCTTCCTACTCCAATGCTTCCCTTTCACCTCTTCCTCTCTGTCCCCTCCGTCCCTGTCGCCTAATTTATGCAAATCTCGCCAAGTCTCCTTTTATCTCCCACCTGCCTTTACTCTTTAGCCACATCCCCTTCGCACTGCCTATTCTTATATCCCCATCTACTCCCGTTCCTATCTCACCGCACGCCTTCTCACTCTCAAGCGGTCTTCTCATCTTCCTTCGCTCTACAGGCGGTCGTTCTTCTACGTTCACCTCCTTTCCCTTCCATAGACCACACCCCTCCTCGCACCATACACACTTACCCTAGCCTCCCGCGCCCGTATCGACCCTCTTCCTCGTCCATCCCTAGTCTGCCCTATCTCGTCCGGCCACATCGCACGCCTTCCACCATTTCCTGCATCTAAACACCTCTCCGCGTTTCCTCACCCAACTCCTAGTTCTCACGCCCCTTCCCCTACACCAGCCTCCCACGCGCCTACCCCTATCGCATCTCCGCACCCCTCACGCGCCAATCGCCTCCCCGCGCATCCTATTCCCTAACCGCCGCCCATCCCTGATGCCTTTCCCCGAGCCCAGCGCCATCCCCAGTCGAGCCCAGCTCTCCCTCTCCCCCGCAGAGCCCGCCCAATCGTCCCCTTCCCGCTCCCCCATGCAGAGAATCCCCTCCCTACCGTAGTCAGCCCTTCCCCTCCGCTCTCTGCCCAGAGAGGAGAGAGTGCGGCGGGGCGGGCGGGCGGGGTGGAGAGGATGCGAGAGAGCGAGATCTCCTCCACACAGAGCGCACTTCCCCATCTTCTCAACCATGTCGCCAGCTCACCCATTTCCCCTACGCCCTCAGTCCATCTCCCAAAGGCACGCCACACCCAAGGACGATAACAGACCACATCGACAGGCGGCAGTTCGCAGAGCGCAGAGGGACGCGCATCTCACAACAAACAAGTTTACTCTCTGCCCTGGGGCGCCTCGCAACGAGCCTGCTCAGAACTAGTCAATGTCTGTCGGAGTCTGAATGGCAAGCCGAGAGCGACATAGGGGCGGCGAGAGAACGGCGGAGAGCAGTGTCTCACGCGGTAGGGGGTCACATGTAGTACCAAATTAGAGCCGCTGTATGTGGGGCGATCTGTAGACGGTAGCTGAAGCGATCAGAGTACACAGATATTAGAGTGGGAGCGCTTGGGGGAAAGATGAGGCATGGTATCAGTCCTAGACGACTGAGTAGGGGGGGAGACCTCGGTACTGGAGTCAGTGGAGGTAGGTATACAGGGGGAAGAGTATATGTGTATCGCCGGGAGAGGAGCAGTATAGTAATCTGCAAAGCGTGTGGTGTAGCGGGAGGAGATAAGGACGCGTAGATTCGAGGCAGACACATGAGGCGACCTCGTACTATCTCATCGGTCTGCTCATGTCACGACAGGCACAAGGTCTGCACAGCGATTCCGGAAGGGGGAGGGGGAAAGATTAGAGAGGGAGGGGTTGGTAGGGCTATCACTACACACACAACAGCGAGACGACGAGCACAGCGGCACAGACGGGACCCACACATCTGGACCAGGAGTAAGGTTAGAAGTGTGTGGCAGTCAACACACACACAGGGGGGCGGGGCCAAGCATCGGATAGACATGAGCAAGTCACACACAAGTGTTTCAGTGTGTAGGTATAATATGGTGACGTGGTAAGTGTGGTGGAGTGAGTAGGATGCGACATGCATAGACCAGGCAGGCGTCGCCGAGACACACGACATGGGGAGAGCGGTAGCTAGACAGCATATTATTGAAACTGTGCGTGGCGGGCGGGAAGGATGAGGGTATTGTGTGTCTCGATCTGATTCCTATCACTCGGATAGAAGACAGCAGCGCGGTATTGTGTGTCACTGAGCAGCCTTTTCACGTGTCTGGTCGGGTGTCTTTGAGTTTTCTAGTTTATCTCTTGTTATTTGGCTTCCTTCGTCTTGTTAAGGTATATGAGTCCGCTCTTCTCTCATCTCTCCTCTCTCTATCACACGCATTCTCTGTCTGCGTGCCTCACTCACTCATCTCGTACTCTGGCCTCGCGACTGACCCTTCTATGCCTCTCTCTCAGTTTCTGTCCTGCTCAGTCTCTTGTTCTGCTTCGTCTTGCTGTTTTCTTTTCTACTCTTTCTTTCTTTTTCTGTGTATTTTCTGTCTGTTCCGGTGCGTTCTCTTCTCTCTTTTTTTCTTTTTTTCTGTCTGTCTCCTGTATCTCTTCTCTCTTCTTCTCTCTCTTTCTTCTCTTTCATCTGCTGACGTCTTGTCCTGCCTCTTGTCCCGGTCTTTTCTACTCTCTGCGTGCTGTCTTACGGTGTTCTGGTTCCTGCGTGTCATTCGTTTTTTTTTTTTTCCTCTTTTCTTTCCTCTTTGCTGTTCCTTGTCTGTTTCACTACTCTCTTACTTTTCTCTCTGTCGTGCCGCGCTCTGAGCGACCTCTGGCTATCTGTGTCTCACACGTGCTCTCCTCTAACAACGTCGTGCCGCTCGCTCTCTTCTTCTCCACTGTCTGTCTCTGTCTCCTACCACAAAAGTGCTTACTGACTCCAGATCGGTTGCTGCTCCGCTCTCGTCTGTGCTTCTTCTGCGGTGGTCTTCTGCCTGTCTGCGCTCTGGTCTCTTTTCACTTTCTCTTTTCTGTTTTCTCTTCTTTTTTTCTTTTTTTTGTTTCTTCTTTCTCTCTTCCTTCTTCCTTCTCCTCTTTCTTTTCTTCTTCTCTTTCTGTCTGTCCCTATCCTCTAATGCTGTCCCGTTCTTATTTCGTTTACTATGTTTATCCGTGTCTCCGTCTCTCTAGCGCGTTGCTTTCTTTCTTTCTCTGTCGCTCCTCGGGTTCCTGTCGTGCTCGCTTTCGGGTGCTCGGGGATGCTGTCTTCTGGGTGTTCTGTCTGCGTCTGCTGTCGTGAGTTAGCGTCTCATTCTACTACATTACTCTCTCTGCTCCGTTCGAATCTCCTCACAGAAATAATAAGTTTCTCATTTCTCATCTCTAATCTGAGCCCTAGTTTCTTCTAGCGACGCAAGTCCGTCTCGTCCGTCTGTCCTGGCTGTTCTGCTTCTGCTTCCCTCTCCCCTCTCCCCTCTCCCTCTCTATCCTAATGCTCGTCTGCTCAGCAGGTGTGTCTCGCTCTCCTAGTTACTGCAAGGAATTCTCTCATTCCTGTTCGTACTCCAGACGCCCTCTGTCGCCCACTTGTCATCTCTGTCTTTTTCTTTCTTTTTTTTCTTCTCTGTGTCGCTGTCTGTCACTCTTGATCAGTTCGCTGCCTGTCTGTATGTCATCTTCGCTGGTTCTGGCGGTCATGCGTCTTAAAACTTCTAGCTCTGACCTTTTCCGCTCTCTCCTCGGCCTCCCTCTTTCACTCCCTGGGCTCTCGTCTCCTCGCGCATATCAGATACTCGTCGCGCCATCAATGCCTATCCTCATTCTTCCTTCTCCTCTCCTTCAGTTTCTCACTCCCCCTACTCCGAGTACTCTCACGATCTTCTCTCCACTCCTTCTTATCGGTTCTAGTCTCTCTCAGCCTTTTCGTCTCACTCACTTCCTCCTTCTCGCTTCTTCCCGATTTCTCTATAATGGCTTCCATTCTCCCTCAAATCTCATTCTTCTCCTCATTGCCTTTATTACTTCTTTTCTACTTTCCTTCTCTTCTCTCTTTCTTCTCGCTCACCATCTTCCTCTTGCTCACATTCATCACTCTCTCTCTCTCCTCTTTTTTTCCGTTTTGTCTCTCCTTTACTCTTCATTCTTTTTTTTTCCTCTCCTTCTTATTCTCTTCTTTCCTTATCCTTTCTATCCATGTGTGCTCTTCTCGGTTTTTCTTCTGCTGACGTCTTCTTGGTGCTCAATTGTTCTCGGATTTGCGATCGCTATTCATCCTCTATTTGTTTCCTTGTGATGGGCCATCTTCCTTTTTGAATTCGGCTTTCTCTTCTTCCTCTTATTCTTTTCTCTAATTTTCTCTTCTTTTTCTCTGCTTTTATTCTTTTTTTCTTTTTTTTTTTGCGTTTCATTTTCTCTTAAATTCTTTTTTCCTTATCACTCTGCTTGCTTATTTTCTTTTCTTTTTCTTTCTTTTCTCTTTACCTTCTTTTTTTTTTTATTCGTTTCTTTCTTCTTTCTTTTTTTTCTTTCTTCGGTTTGTCTCAAATTTTAGTTCTCTTCTCTTTTTTTCTTTTTCTTTTTTTCATTTATGTTTTTCCTTTTCTTCTTCTTTCTTTCTTTTCTCTCATCTTTTTTTGCTTATCTCGGTAGTTCTTTATTTTTTCTTTCTTTCTTTTTTTTACCTTGTTCTCTTTTATTTTTTTCTCATTTATTTTATTCATTTTTTCTTTTTCTTTTTCTTTGCTGCTCTTCTTCTTTTTTCTTTATTTCTGTTTCTCTTATTTTTTTCTTTTTATTTTTTTTTTTTTTTCTTATTTTTTCTCTTCGATTTTCCTTTTCTTTCGTGCTTTTATTTGTCTGATTTTTTTCTTTTTTTTACTGTTTTTCTTTCTTTTTCTTCTTTTCCTTTTTTTTCATTTCTTTTGTTCTTTCCTTTTTTTTTTTTTTTTCTTGCTCTCTTTTCTTCTTCTTTACGGCTCTTTTTCTCTTTCTTCTTCTCTTTCTTTCTTATTCTTCTCTTTTTCTCATTCTTTCTTTCATCATCTGCTTCTTTTTCCTCTTTCTTTTCTCTTCTTCTTCATAATTATTTTTTATCTCCTAAATTTATTTTCTCTTCTCTCTTCATTCTCCTCTTCATCTTTTCTCTCATTTCTTTTCTTTCTCATTAATTTTAGTTCTTTTCTTCATCTTCTCTCTCTTTCTATTCTTTTCCTCATTTTTTCATCCTCTTTCTCTCTTCTCTCTCTTATTCTGCGCTATCTTGATATGACTTTGGTGGGGATGGACGTTCCTGCGTCTCTCTGCTCGTCTCCTTAATCTCCTCAAATCCTAATAAATTTTGCTTATCCTCATCCTTCTCTCTCTCGCTGTCTCCGTCTAACTGTTTCTTCTCTCATAGTGTCATCTGGGTTCGTTTTTCAGTTGGTCTCTTAGTCTCCCCCTCATCGTGGACCCGTCCTGTCACTCTCTCTTCATCTCCCTCCTCCTCTGCGTCTCTCCCCTCTACCAAATCTCTACGTTCACTTCAATCCTGCTGCACTACGCCTCGTCCCCTTTGCTCATACCAAGCCTCCCCCAAGCTCTTCTCATCTGCTCAAAGGCATCGAGTGATTGCTCCTCCTTCTCCTAATCTTCCACATCGTCCTTCTTCCCCCTCTCTTCGTCGGTCTGTCTCCCGTATCTTCGTGCCTCAATCGCCGTCTACTTCTTCTTCTCTCTCTTCTTCGTCTTTTCTTTCTCTCTCTCTTCCTTCTCTCCTCTGTGTTCGTCTCGTCCGTGCCACAGTCCTCTGTATTCCCTGCCTGCTGAGTCTTGATCTCATGTCTCTCTCAAATTCGTTGAACTCTGATTCGGCTCTCCTTCCCGTTCGGGCTCTCTTACTCTGGGCTTGCTCTGGCTCTTCAACTTGGGTAATCTCTCGATCCTCTTCTCCCTTCTCTCTCCTCTCTTCTCTCCATATCGTCTTGTGGAAGTGTGTCCTCACTTCTGTCTTCCTCACTCTTTCTTCCTCTCATATGTTGGCCTCACCTAAGTGCTCCTCCGCTCGTCCTTCGTCCCTAGGGTTTCACTAGATAACCACTTATTCACAACGGATTCATAAAGCTACCCCTCTCGATCTCGTCTCATCCTCCTCTCCGAATCCTCACCACACTCTCCTCCCCTCTTTCTCGCCTCCCCCTCCTCCTCTCACATGCTATCCTAGATCCGTCTTCTCTCCCTCCTCCGTCCCGTCTCCTCGCCGTTCTCTCTCCCTTCCCCTCCACTTCCTCGTCATACTCTCCTCTCCCATTCTCGTCTTGCGCGTTTAATCTTAATTCTTCCGCCCGCGATGTTTCTGCGGTCCGTGTTTTTCTCAAAAATCTCTTCTCCAAAGCATATTATTAAGTAAAATTAACAGTTACTGTATCTCGCCACGTCTCCTAGCCTCTCTCATTCTCTTCCTCTCTGATTGACTCTTTATTACTTCTCTCTCCGCGATTTAGTCTCTTGCATCTGTCCTTCTCTCTTCGTCGGCTCTTGCTGTCATCTCGTTGGAGCTGTCTCCTCTCCTCTCATTTTTATATCGGTTGCTCTCGGTCTCCTGTCCTCTCCATCTCCAACATCTCATGCTCTGCTACTCTTACTCTACTGCTCAACCATCCATCTCTCGTGTAGCACTAAGCAATTCTAAAAATGGCTTCACTAATCATCAACTACCACTCATCATCTTCTTAGTCTCTCACCCATCTCCTACGCTTTCTTTTCTTCTTCTCTCATCTTCTTCTTTCTGGTCTACTCTGTCTAACACTATTCTCATACACTTATCACACACACTACATCTTGCAACGTCAACGCATCGCGCACACTCTCACCTTCATTTCATTCCTTTTTTTTCTCATCACACACACACATTTTTTCATCCCATCACTCTATTTTTTTCTTTTCTTACATTTCATCCACTCATATATATATATAGATATACTGTGAGTGTGGTATTGTGTGTGTGCATAATGTGTGTGTGTGCGTTTGTGCTACTGTGTGTCTGTGCGTTTCTGTGTGTGTGTGTGTTTATATATTTACATATATTATATTTATATAATATCTATATAAATATAAGGTTGCGATATTGTGTCGCGTGAGTGTTGTGTGTAGTGTGTGTTATCTGTCTTGTATGTGATGAGTATCTACATACTGGGATCATTTAAGTCTTAGATATATTTATATTTATAGTATATATTTATATTATGTGTGTGTGTGTGATATTCTTTGATGGTGTGCCGTGTTGGTGTGTTTGTAGATACTATTCAGATAATAATATGTGTCTGTTTGTGTATGTAATCTGTTGCACACTACACACGCGCCCCCAGGCACACACATATATAGATATGATATACATATATGATATATAAGAGATAATTATTAATATATAGTACTTTACTTATATGTATAAGATGACATATGAAAGATATAAAATCATATATGACTACACATTATTAATATATGAATAGCTATTATATCATAATAATATTGTGTCGTGTTGGTGTGTGGGTCTGTGTGATAAGTATATATATTTGACCATATAATAATGCATGTGGTATACTACACTAGAGTATGATACGAGATTTCTGGATAGTTATTCATTATGTATATATATAATAAATATATATATATGGTATGAAAGGCGTGTATATATAGTGTATTAAATGAGGAATATATATATATATAGGTATAATATATAGATATATATATATTAATATACACGTCTATATTTATATGGAGTGTGGTTGTGTGTGATGTGTGTATGTAGTTTGTGTGTGTCGTCTGATGTCTGTGGATAGACGATTATATCATATATCTAGATATATATATTATTATATATATATATATGGTATATATGAATATAAATATATATATTTATGCGTATAAATACATATCAAGTATCATATATTATTGTGATGTGTGTGTGTTGTGTGTGTCTGTGTGGTGAGTGTGTGTGCGTGTATGTGTGTTGTATGTGCTTGTGTGTATGTATAGCTATGTAGGCGATCTGATTGTGTATACATATGTATATGTATGCTATCATATGTACATCTCATGATATGTTATATAGAGAGACACTATCGTTCCAATATGTTACTATCTGTGATATTTATACATTATCTATACATATATATAGTACACACCACACACACGACACACATCCAGCACATAGATAGTACTTATTATAATATATATAATAGGTAGTGTATAGCGTTGATATATATGCGAAATACATAATGCTTATGATATGTATATGTGTATGTATATAAATATAAGGTCACTTCACATTGACACATGCACACACACAGACACACGCGACGCACCAGCACACACACCATTCCATACACACAGACAGCACACACACACAGCCACACTACGTGCACAAACATATTCTATCATATAATATAATATATATAATATTAGTTATATACTCGTATAGTATGAATAGGCTATCATTAAACATTATTATATATATTTGTGTAAAGTATTTATAGAGATCTATATACATCTCATAGAAGTGCATATATTTGATGTATCTATATAGTAAATCCATCATATGATATTCTCTTCTACAAGAAAATATAAATAAATATCTAGATAGTTACTTAAATATACAAATATATGAGATATGTCTGTGTGTGTGGTGTGTGCTGTGTGTGTGTTGTGTGTGTGCGTGTGTGTGTATTGTGTAGATCGTGTGTGTGTGGAGATACGTATAATGATATATAGTAATGAAACAGCATAACAGACAGCGTGCGAAGAGAGAACCAGAGCTGGTCAATCTCGAGGATAGTATGCAGACAGATAAATACACACTGAGAGTGCGATAGGCGAGGTCAAGATAGACAGAAGGCAGAGAGAGAGGACGAGAGAGCGGAGAGAGAATGGAGAGAGAGACGTAGAGGTACGAGAGATGAGAGCGAGTACTGAGGGGGGTAAGGGCTAGAGAGACTAGACTGAATGGGAGAGAAGAGAGAGAACATTGGAGCCTCGTTGTTCAAACAATCGACGAAGCGGCGGTCAGAAGACGAAGAGCAAACCAACAGACATGAGACGCCATCAACGCACAAAAGAGTAGAGAGGACAAAACCAAGAACAGACAGTATGGAAGTAACGAAGCAGAGCGACAATGGGAGACCAACAGATCACGAAAGACAGCAACGAGACTGCGCAGCACAGATTCTCGGGGAAAAGTATTAATCTCTAAATTACCTACTCTATCAAAGCAAAATTAGTGAAGCAACGGCCTGAGTTGCGTAATTCAGTCAAACCCCAGGCCCGCGTGAGATAGATGACTCGAGTATATACAAAAATGAGCATGGCTTCACGAGAGAGCGGAGATAAAAGAGCTTTGCATGACTGTCTGTGAGCATGCAAGACGAATGGGCGTGTTGCACAAGGAAGGCTGGTGTGGATGTGGAGAGAGGGAGGAGGTGTTTTTTGTGTTTAAACTGAAAAGCTAATTCAGCAATCAGCACAAAACAAGGCTTAATTAAGCTGCTTTATTTTTTTAATATTTTTTCCTTTTTTTTTTTTCTTTATTTTTTTGGTTTTTTTTTCCTTGATATGTTTTGTATTTTTGTTGTTTGAGACTAAGAATCAGATATGGTGTCTCACTCTACATACTTCAGTGAGTTGATTTAGGAAGTGGATCATATGATATATGATGAGTTGATGATCTTATGGGAGGATAGTGTGATCTGTCGGGCGGAGTTCTCTGGGGCGTGGATGATAGTTGATGATTTTCTTGGACTTGTACTCGCATGAGCTTTGGGATTGCAATTCTAGATATATTGTATCTGGATAGTCGCGGGTTAATGAGGCGAAACTTATCACCGAGCTGCGACTGATTGACTGCAAATAGTCTAGTGGATACAGTCTGATTTAAACTATCGCTTGTGTAGTTCCTTAAATGTCTATATTGGGGTTAATAAGATGCTTACCACTGCGATAAAAATGTTATGTCCTAGAGTACTGGTGGAGATCTGTTGTAGGAGGATATAATAATGATATCTGCAACTTGAGTGAGAAATCGATAATGGCAGGGTTTATTATACTAGATACTGTATAGCACTATGTGAATAACAATCACAATCGCACTCCTGACCTCTGGGGTCGTCTCCTGGGGTTGTCCTGAGCCGTGCTTTCCTTTATTGATATACTCTTC
Source organism: Penaeus chinensis (assembly GCF_019202785.1). Classification (NCBI taxonomy): domain Eukaryota; kingdom Metazoa; phylum Arthropoda; class Malacostraca; order Decapoda; family Penaeidae; genus Penaeus; species Penaeus chinensis. The sequence goes on along the minus strand of NC_061843.1, from coordinate 17,153,401 downwards.
TTCTATTTACTTACTTTTTTAACTTTCTCTTTTTCTATTCTTCTTTTTTACTTTTTTTTCTCTTTTTTTTTTCTTTTATCTTTTCTTTTTTTTTCTTTGTCTCTTCCTTTCCGTATGTCTCTATTAGCTCTTGGAGCTGATCACTCTAAAGTCGTGAGGCTTTCTTTAGGTTTTCTAGGGAGTTTCGTCCTTATTGTTTATACTTTTACCTTATTTCTCTCCTTAATTTTTGTCTGGTTTTTTTTGTGCATGTTACTTTCCTTCCTTTTCATACACTCCATACGGACATAAAAATAATAAATGAGATTATAGTAAATATGTATATAATATTTATTTATCTATTTATTATTTTGTTGATAATTATTATTATCATTATTATTATTATTATTATTATTATCATTATTATTATTATTATTCATATTAGAAGGAGGGAAAGAGAGGAGAAAGAGGGGGAGGGAAGGAAGGGGAGGAGGAGGGAAGGAAGGGGAGGAGGAAGAGGAAGGAGGAAAGGGAGTGATTGGGGAAGAAGGAGAGGAAGGGGAGGAGGAGGGAGGGAGGAAAGGAAAGGAGGTAGGGGAGGAGGAGATGGAAGGGGGAGAAGGAGGAAGGGGGGGAGGGAAGGAAATGGAGGATTGGGAGAGAGAAAGGGGGAATGAGGAGGGAGGGGATGAAGGAGGAGGATGGATGGGAGGAAGGGGAGGAGGAGAAGGAAGGAAGGATGGGGAGAGGAGGAGGAGGAAGGGGGAGGGAGGAAAAGGAGAGAAAGAGTAGAAGGGGTTGAGTAGGACGAAATGATAGAGGGTGATGAAGAGGGAGGAGAAAGAGGGGGAGGAAGGCGGGAGAGTACAAAGGATGGAACGGAAAACTAATGAAGGCAGGAAGCACTGACCTAGGACAAGCAGCTGGAACTGAAAAGGGAGGAAAGGAGGAACAGAAGAAGAAAAGACGAAACTAAAGAAGAACCGAGAGTAACCACACTCGCCCCCCTCTGAAGAGACTGACCATTAGCACAACGGGGAGGTTTGTGTTGCCCCCCCTCTCCCTCCGTCCCCTCCCCCTTTTCCGGCCCTCATCAGCTCACCCCCTTTCCCCCTCCCTCGCCGTCACTGCCCGCCCCGCTCGGCTCCGCGCTGAGTGCGTCCCCCGCCGGGCCGGTTCCGTTCCGCAACCCGCCCGCCTTGGCTGACATGGGTCTTGGATCAGGGATCCGCGGGACGGCCTTCTTCCCTCCTCACGGGCGCCCATCCCTCCCGCCCCCTCAAAAACCCTTCACGGCCCTCTCTTTTCTCCCTTTCCTCGTGCCAGCTCCCATTTCCCTCCCCCTGCATGCCGCCGTCTCCGTGGCCCGTTGAGGACGTTGACTCACCGACGGCGGCCCCTTCCCCATCACTTCGCGTGCACAACGCACGTTCCCCTCTATCTACCCCCTTGTCCCACTCCTTCTCACCCGCCGGCCCTCCGCCTTGCCCCGTCCCGCCTCTCTGTCCGACACGCAAATCGGCGGGGGTGGATGGGCGGAGTTCTAGTCAGGCGTATCACCTTTGTTGTGGGTGTTCCTCCCCCAACGACCCCCCCCTGCCGCGTTCCCGCTTGCCGGCCGGCGGTAACGTGTCGTGGTTGTGCTGGGGCCCGTGGTTTTTTCGTGGGCCTACTCTCTCAGACGGGGCCCGCTCCTTGTTGCCCCTGCTCCCCCGTCTGTTCAGCATCCTCTATCTGTCGGCAGGGGCTCTCCTTGCCCCGGCGGCTCCCTCGTGCCCGGCCGCCCCTCCACCCCACGGTAGCCTAATGCTGCCCCATTCCCGCGCCCGTCCCCTAACCACTCCACCTCCATCGCCCCCTTCCCTGCTTTCTCACCGGCCTTGCACCCCATCTCATCCCCACAAGACCCCCGGGGGCCCCTGGGTTTAGTCGGACCCACGCTTCTTCTCGCTCCTCTCCGTCTCCGGCCCTCTCTCTTGCCTCTCTCTCGTCTCACGCTCCTCTCTCGGCCTGGTCTCCGCGGTCTGCAGCCTCCGTCCTCTTCCCTCTTCCTCCCTTCGTGCCGTCCTCCTCTCCATGCACGAGGAGCAGAGCCGCAGTCAACAGGCAGGAAGTCATCTCATGCAACAGGAGGGGAAGGCAAGTCCGGAGGGCTGACGAAGAGCACACATGGCATCCGGCCAGCACAGATGCACAAGGCCCATTCACAGCTCGAGTGCCCTCCCAGATGCCGAGGTCCAGGGGCTCCGGCAGGGAGAGAATGCCGCCGCAGCCCGCCTTCCCCTACGCCCTACTCACTCAAACTACCTCATCACCTCTCAAACACTCATAAACACTTCAACTCTCTACACCACCGGACAAACTCCCACGACTCCCTCGTCAACCACCGCTCCAATGCCTCCACGCCCCCCCACTGCCCCCCCCCCCCCCCTTCCCCCCCCCCTCCTCCTCCCCCGCGCCCGTTACCCCCCCACCCCCGCCCCCCACCCCCCCACCCCGCCCCCCCCGCCCCCCCCCCCCCCCGGCGTCCAAACTCTCCCCAGCGCACAACTCAACTCAGTAAACTAATCACTGACGTTTCGCCTACACTCACATCGCCCTCTGCTGGAGCCTCACGCCTACGAAAAGCCGCATCCTTTGTTCCGAGGCTTTGTTTGTTGAGGATGTACGTGCGCGGGGCTTCTGTGGCTTTTATTATTTGTGCTGGAAATTCTTTACGGAACTGCACGGTGTTGGAAAATGATGGATTTGTTCATATTAATTTAAATTTAAAAATATTATTATTATATTATGTATTATTAACGGTGAGATGATTTTTTTTTTTTTTTTTTCTCATCTGCATCTTCTTTTTCTTTCTTCTTCCCTTCTTTTTCTTCCCTTCTTTTTTTTTTTCTCTCTTTTTCTTTTTTTTTTTTTTTTCCCTTTTATTTTTTTCCTTTCCTTTTTTCTTTCTTCTTTTTTCTTTTTCTTCTTTCCTTTCCTTTTTTTATTTTGTTTTTTTTCTTCTTTTTTTTTCCGTTTATTTTTTTCTTGTCTTCTTTTTTTTCCTTTCTTTTTCTTTTTCTTTTCTTTTTTTCTTTTTTTCTTTTTTCTTTGCTGGTCTTTTTTTTTCTTTTTTTTCTTTCTTTTTTCTTTTCTTTTCTTCTTTCACTCCCTCCTTTTCTTCGTTTTCTTTTCTTTTTCTTTTCCTCTCTTTTCTTTTTCCCTTCTTTCCCTTTTTTTTTTTTGTTTTTTTCGTCTCTCGTTCTTCTTTTTTTTGTTTTTCCTTTTCTTTTTTCTTTCTTTTTTTTTTCTTTCTTTCGTTCTTTTTGTCTTCTTCTCTTTTGTCTTTTCTCTTTTCTTTTACTTCTCTTCTTCTTCTTTTTTTTTTTCTTTCTTCCTTTCTTCTCTCTTTTCTTCTTCTTCTCTCTTCTTTCTTCTTTTTTCTTCTTTCTTGCTTTCTTTCTTTCTTCTTTTTTTTCTTCCTTTTTCTTCTTTTTTCTTCTTCTTTTCTTTTCTTTCTTTTATTCTCTTTCTCTTCTTCCTTCTTTCTTTTTTTTCTTCTCTCTTTCTTCTTTTCTTTTTATCTTCTTTTCTTTCTTACTTCTCTTTTTCTTCTTCTTTTCTCTTTTCTTTATCTTTATTCTTCTTTTCTTTTCTTTCTCTTTTTTCTCCTTCTCCTCTTTTTTGTCTCTCTTTTTTCTTTTTCTTGTTTCTTGCTCTTTGCTCTTTCTATTTTCCTTTCTTTTTGCTTTTTTTCTTCTCCTATTTTTTTTCCTTTTTTTTTCTTTCTTTTTTTTCTGTTTTCTTTTTCCTCTATTCTTCTTTCTTTTCTTTTCTTCCTTCTTTCTTCGCTTTTCTTTCTTCTTCTTTTTGTTCCATTTCCTTCTTCTTCTTTTTCTTTTTCTTTTACTTCTTTTTCTTGTTTTTTTTCTTTTTCTTTCCTTCTTTGCTCTTCTTTTCCTTCTTCTTTTCTTCTTTCTTTTTCTTCCTTTTTTTCTTTTTCTTCTTGCTTTCTTTTTTTCTTCAACTTTTTTATGTCTTTTTCCCTTTTTTGTTTTTCTTCCTATCTCTTTTTTCTTTCTATTTTTTCTCCTTCTTCATTCTCTTTTTTCTATTTCTTCTTCTTCTCTTCTTTTTTCTTTTTTCTCTTTCTTCTTTCTTTCTTCTTCTTTCTTCTCTTCCTTCCTTTCTTTTTTCTCTCTTCTTTCTCTTTTTTCTTCTCTTTCTTTTTTTCTTTTTTCTTCTTTTTCTTCTTCTTCTTTTCTTTCTTTTCTTTTCCCTTTTCCCTTTTCTTTTCCTTTTTTTTCTCTTTCTTTTTTTTTTCCTTTTCTTCTTCTTTTTTTCTCTTTTTTTTCTTTGTCTTCTTTTTTCTCTTTTCTCTTTTTTCTTTTTTTTTCTTTTTCTTCTTTTTCTCTCTTTTTTTTTTTTTATTTTTTTTTTCTTTTTTTTTTTTTTTCTTTTCTCTTTCCTTTTTTTTCGTTTCTTTTTCTTTTTCTTTTTTTTTTTCTTTTTTTCTTTTTTTTTTTTTTTTCCTTTTCTCTTTTTTTTTTTTCTCTTTTCTTTTCTTCTGTTCTCTTTTTTTTCTTTTTTCATTTTCTTTCTTTTCTTTCTTTCTTTTTTCTTTTTTCCTTTTTTTCTTTCTTCTATTCTTTTCTTTTTCTTCGGGGGTTTTTTTTTCTTTCTCTTTCTTTTTTGCTTTTTTTCTTTTCTTCTCTTTCTTTCTTTCTTCTTCTTTTTTCTTTCTCTTTTCTGTTTCTTCTTTTTTCCTTTTCTTTTCTTTTTTTCCTTTTTTTTCTCTTTTCTCTTCTTTTCCTTTCTTTTTTTTCTTTTCTTCCTTTTTCTTTCCCTTTCTCTCTTTTTCTTTTTCTTCTTTTCTCTTCGTTCTTTTTTCTTTTCTTCTCTTCTTCTTCTTTTGTCTTTTTTTTTGTTGTCTTCCCTCTTCTTTTCTTCTTTTCTTCGTTCTTCATCTTTTCTTGTTTTTTTTTTTTTCCTTTCCTTTTTTTTCCTCTTTTTTTTTCTTTTTTTTACCCTTTTTTTTTTCCTTTTTTCTTTTGTTCCTCTGTTTGTTTTTTCCCTCTTTTTTTTGTTGTTGTTTTTTCTTTTTTTTTTTTTTTTTTTTTTTTTTCTTTTTTCTTATTTTTTTTTTTTCTTTCTCCTTTTTTTTTTTTCTTTCTCGTTTCTTTTATTTGTTTTTTTTTTTTTTTTCTGTTTGTTTTTTTTTTGGTTGGTTTTTTGGTTTTTTTTTTATTGTTATTTTATTTTTCCTGTTTTTTTTTTTTTTTTTAGTTCCGCCTTTGTTGTTTTTTTCTTTTTTTTTGTTGTCTGTTTCTTTTTTTTCTTTTTGTTTTGTTTTGTCTTTTTTTTCTGTTTCCTGTTATGTTCATGTTTTTTTGTTGGTTTTTTTTTGTTTTTTTTGGTTTTGTTTTTTTTGTTTTGCTTTTAGATTGTTGGTTTTTTCCATTTTTTGTTTCGCCTGTTCCCTTTTTTCCTTTGTTTTTTTTTTCTTTTTTTTTTTTGTTTTCTTTTTTCTTTTCTTTTGGTTTTTTTTTTTTGTTTTGTTTTTTTGTTTGATTTTTATGTATCGTTTCTGTTTTCTTTTTTTTTGTTTCCTGTTCTTCCCCCTCCCTAACATCGTCTTCCCGCCTCTCGGTTCCTACCCATATCGCCTGTCTGGGGTTCCCGGCTTCCCCACCCCCTTATTTCCCTAGACTCTTTGTGTTTCTACATTCTTCCCCTTTTCGCCTTTTTTCCTTTTTTTTTTCTTTCTTTTACTTTTGTTTTTTATCTTGTCTTTTTTTTCAGTTTTTCTTTTCTTTTTTTGTTTTTCTTTTTTCCAGTGTTGTTTTTATTGGTTTTGTTGTGTTTTGATGTTTTTTTTTTCTTTGTTTTTTCTTCTTTTATTTCTTTTTGTTGTATCGAGTTCTTTCCTTCTAGGAGTTTTGTTGATGGTTTCCCCTGGTTCTTGTCTCCGCCCCTGCCCCCCTCATCGCATTAGCTTCTCCAGTTTTTCTTTTACTATACTGTTTTCTTCTGTTGGTTTTCCCTACCGCCTGGCTGGCTTTATCCTTTGTTCTTGCCCTCTGTTTCTGTTGTTGTTGTGTTTTTTTCTGTATCCCCCCCGCTCCCTGGGTCCTCTGTTATGGTAGTTTCCCCCGGGGACCACGCCGTCCCGTCGGCTTTTTTGGGTGGGGGTGTATTTGTTCCCCGAGTCCGTTCCCCTTCCCGGCCCGCACGCCGCGGCCGCCGTCTTCCCTTTTTGGTTTTTCTTTCCCTGTTGTGGTGTATTGGTGTCCCACCCCCGTCCCCCGTTTGTTTCCCCTCTTCCCGAGTGCCCCCCCCTCCCTTTCTTTGTTTTCCCCGTTCCCACGTCCCCCCAGCCCGACTCCCTTTCCCTTTCCGCCCTCTCAGTTTGTATTTTTCATGGTCACGCCCCTCCGTTCCCCTTGTGATTCTTTTTCCTCTCACCTCGTCGGTGACCCTCTTCCCCGTTTCCCGCTCCCTCATCTTTTTCCTTTCTTTTTCCCCAATTTTCCCTACTAATCTTCAACTTTGTGCTCTAGGTGTTTTCTTCATCTCCTATCTTTCTTCATCACCTCGTCGTCCCCCTTCCTTTTTTGCTTCTTTACGTAATCATTTTCCTTCTGCCTCCTCCTCCTCCCGTGCCTCCCTCCTCCTCTCCTTCGTCTTTCCTCTTTTCTTCTTTTCTTCAACTCCTTCTTCTTCTGTCCTTTTCTTCGTTTGCCCCTTGTTTTCTTCTTCCTTCTTTCTTGCTGCTTGTTTTCCCTTTTTCTCTTTTCTTCTTTTCATTTTAGGGTTATTTTTTTTGTAAGTACGTTTCTCGTTGTTCTTATTTTTCATTGCAGAGTACGTCCTAATAGGTACTACTCCTGGTGGATCAATATTCAGTTCATGTTTGTTAGTCTTTTTCATTAGATATAAAAGAAATCCCAGTTGTATTAACAGCAGTACGTATAAACTATGGTATGATTAGTATTTAGTAATCGTCGCGATATAATATTTATTGTTATCGTCATCATCTTTATCATCATCATCATCATTATTATCGTCATTATTATTATTACCATCATTGTCATTATCTTTACTATTATTACTAACATCATTAAGAGTTTGTAGAAGGATCGTAACAGTAAGGATGTAAGTAATAATTTGTATATTGTTTTGATAATCATCCTCATTATTGTTACTTCTAGTATTC
>NC_061843.1:17113724-17118724 GCF_019202785.1 Penaeus chinensis | reverse complement strand
CCGGTAAACTGAACCTCCTATCTGCATTCATTAGTACATGACAACATAAAATGAAAAGTTGAACATCTTTCTTATACGTGAGTCATCTATCTAGTTGATTAGAAATGAATGAATTAATTGTTAAATGATAGCTAGCTTAAAACAGATATGGATGAACAAACACTTAAGCATTCATAAAATAATAATAATAAAAGATAAACTACAGCAGGTAGAGAAAAATCATTAATAGTTTTGGTGAGTTGGTATAAATCAGCGTCACTGATTTGAGTCGAGAATTTGGTCTTATCATTTCTACAATGACTTTGAGAACATGAAATACTATATTAGTTACTCAAGGAAATCATGTTTTCTGAGATAAGACATCTTAAACATTTTTTTTTTTTTTCTACAATAGTTTTAAGAAAATGGAATACTATATTAGTTACCCCCATATTTCCTGTTTTCTTAGATAAGACATGGTAGATATTTTCTTCTTTGTTATCCTATTTTGAGGGGTAACTCATACATATTTTTCTTGAACTCTTTTTGCTGTCCCGATATATTCCCGATGCATACAGTCTCTGTTACACTAAATAACAAACTGAATAAAACACTCGATTTAAAGCACAGATGAACTTTGATACAGAAAATATTCACCAAATCAGAAGTAACGGAGCATCATTCATACGTGAAAGGAATGTCGATGCCGCAATTATTATCGAGTATCCAGTTATCAAAACGGTCGTTCAGGTCCTGCGAAGCGACGGCCTTCCAGCCTCCGACCTCGCCCTTGTGGAAGAAGCCGGGGACGCCGTAGAGCGGGCCGCGCCCTTGGCTCTGCCGCTGCTCCCGCTCCTGCATCCTCCCGAAGCTGCAGTGGTCCGCGACCCTGCGGCGGAAGGGGGGGGGGGGGTCTTTTTATATTTCTGCCTGTCTGTATCTACGTCAGTATCTATATTCACAACTATATATGTCTGTCTGTCTATCTATGTGTGTATAAATAAATATATATATATATATATATATATATATATATGTATGTATATATATATACACACCTACACTCACACACACAACACACACATACACACACACACACACACACACACACACACACACACACACACACACACACACACACACACACATATATATATAAACATATATACACACACATATATATATATATATATATATATATATATATATATATATATATATATATATATTTATGTATGTGTGTGTGTGTGTGTGTGTGTGTGTGTGTGTGTGTACATATGTATATATACACATACATACATACATATACACATATGCACATATACATATATACATACATGTGTGTGTGTGTGTGATGTATGTATGTATGTATGTATGCATTCAAGCATACATGCACGCATGCATGTATGTATGTATTTCTGTATGTATGTACATATATATGGATAAATGGATGGATGGAGTGATGGATGGATGGATGGATGGATGGATGGATGGATGGATAGATAGATAGATAGATAGATAGATAGATAGATAGATAGATGGATGGATGGATGGATGGATGGATGGATGGATGGATGGATGGATGGATAGATAGATAGATAGATAGATAGATAGATAGATAGATAGATAGATAGATGGATGGATGGATGCGTTATGTATGAACGTATGTATGTATGCATCCATGTACGTATATATATATATATATATATATATATATATATATATATATATATATACGAATGCATGTATTCACGTATAAGTATCCATGATGTACATTACAATTTTTTATAGCATGTTTTGTTTTCTGTGGTGAAACTCTACCCGCTTAGTAATATGACAATAACAACGATAACAATTTTGACATCAGCATGATAATATTGAGAGCTGAATACATCCCGGCAAGTAATAACGTTCTAAGCCTTGAAAGACCGCCATACCTCCGGACGTCCTCGTCGCTGAGATCTGCTTCCAAGAAGGTCGCCAGCCTCTTCAGCTCCCCGAAAACATCCCTCTTCATGTGCTCAAAGAACATGAAGTGGAGGTTCTCGTGTCCCCGCCGCAGCCACACCTGGCGCACGTGGTCCCAGTAAGGGGCGAAGAGCAGCTTATTGCCCATGAAAGCCTCCGCAAAGTCCGAAAATTCGCCTTGGAAGATCTTCTTCGTGTTCTTCCTGCAGTGGTGGAAGTAGGAGACACAGACGTCTTTGGGGTTGCGAGCCATGTACACGACCTGAGGGAGACATGGGCGGATTCATGAGTCTTCCTACGTCTGTTTGGTGCCCCTGGGAATGACAATGAAGATGAATATATATATATATATATATATATATATATATATATATATATATATATATATGGTATAAAAACCCACTATGTATACCATAGTATCAACACGGTAGAGTGTTTTCTCCTTCCATATATATATATGTGTGTGTGTGTGTGTGTGTGTGTGTGTGTGTGTGTGTGTGTGTGTGTGTGTGTGTGTGTGTGTGTGTGTGTGTGTGTGTGTGTGTGTCTATATACATAATGGTTGCGTTTACTAAGAGCACGACAATCAGAATTTAAGGTAATGCGTGAGATATAAGTATAGTTTAAGGACACGACTGCTCACCTTACAAGTGTCTAAAAGGTCGGGGTTCAGCAGTTCCAGTTGCAGGTGCGATTTCAATATTCTGGGGCCTTTCTGCGCTGCTGCCATCTGGAGGGTGACGCCGTCCTCCACTCGGCCCTCTGGACAGGCTGCGGAGAACTTCCTCAAGGCGGGAGTGTCGGCGCCGGGGGGTGCGGGTTGCAAAAAGTCCTGCAATGGCCAGGGTTGCACTTGTGTGAGGGGAGCCTTACTTCATGGGATTGACACTGTTCTTAACTCAAATGACTTATGCTGGACTATAAATAAGGTGCTTTTCTTGGTCATAAGACAAATACCAAATAACGATGATCGTGACATTACTTTGTTCGAAATCTGTCTATATCTGTCAATGTTCTACCTGTATATTGTCGAGGAAATCCACAATTTATGCAACTATCACTGTATTAGGTATCATCACTTTTATATGATGATTAATGCTGGTAATTTGTTTAGTTGTTAGCATATCGATATATATAATTATAATCATGTATCCTCTGCTTCATATTACTTTACCATCTATTTTCGATGAATTTGATACAAAATTTTATAAGCTTGTAGTAATAACTTAATAAGTCATTGTTTTCTGTTACATTGTAACATAAAACGTGGCGTGGGATGGGACACCAAAGTAATGGAATGTCGGCTTGCTGATTCTATAGAAGACCAAAAAATGGGATATCAGAATGTAACTGAATGACAGAGAAATTGACTAACCCTAGACTGGAGATATAAAATACAGATAGCAAAAACGATTAGTTAAGTTACTCCTACTAGCAGTATTATGACAGTAACAACAACCACTATTACTAGTACCATTACAACTGCCACTACTACTACTGCTGCTATTACTACCACTATTACCACCGCTACTACTACTGGTGTTACTATTACTACAACTACTACAAATACAACTAGTACTCTTGGTAACAACAAACTTTCTCCTCACACTATCCAAAAAGAACACCCTTTCGTCAATGTCTGCCTCGTCCGCCTGGCCCAGCTGCCCGAGGTTCCTGACGGCCCACAGCGCCTCCGAAAGCCACGTGGTGCCGCTCTTCGGGAACGTCAGGAGCACCGTGTCGTCGGAACGGAACTCGAAGTTGTAGTAGCTTTCGGCTAGGTCAGCGTACCTGTCGTGATGTATTATAGTCAGCATTATTTCTTTCATATGTATTATGGATAGGAATGGAGGTTCTGTTATCTTGATCTCCATCAGTGTCATCACTTTCTACTTTTATTAGTGTTTATTAACATAGGAGACATAAGGAAACATAATACTCATACAATACCCACACACACGTTGAAATAATTTGTGATGACGTTTATGATGACTATGATGATGATGATAAACAACTTAATTGACACTTACGCAGGCCGAAGAGGAACCAAAGAAGGGTTCGTCCGTACGAGGTTCGTGTAACCGAGGAACCCCTTGGCCTGAAGCAGTTTCTCGTCTTCGTCAGGCACTTTCTCCACCGTCAGGGGAAAGAAGCGACGACTCGACTTCTGCGGGCAGCTCATCTCCTTTGCCTCTGGTTCTGGGGCGGAGGTTTTGAATAAAATGCCAACATTGCTGGGGACTTACATTTTTATAATAACTAGAACAATTGTACTAAATTTGGATGATAATAACGTGCTTTAAGTAAAAACCTTGCCAAGAAAACATTAAATCCAATAATATTTTTGTTTTTTTAATGACAGACTAGTGATGTGAAGGGGCGCATGGATATTATCTCACTGAATTCATCATTTTATGGCTTAGCAGCGACGTACGTAAGGATTTAGGGGAACGGGAGACTTGGTTCCTTATGCAGCCCATTGTGTGTAATGCGTGTGATGAAGAAATGTATAAGTCTGAAATCAAATATTTATATTCTCATTTGAGATAAGACAAATATTTAATTTGATCGCATAAGAAAATTAAAGATAATATAATTAAAAGGAAATAGCACACATTCAATCTTATTCTTATACCTTTTTATATATATCCCTACACACTTAAAAAAAAAAAAAAAAAAAAAAAAAAATATATATATATATATATGTGTGTGTGTATGTGTGTATGTGTGTGTGTGTGTTTGTGTGTTGTGTGTGTGTGTGTGTGTGTGTGTGTGTGTATAAATATATATACACACATATATGAATATATATATATACGTATATATAAAAATGTATATATATATATATATATATATATATATATATATCTTGCCACTGGGTGGGTAAGCCAGCCCAAGTGACTGCCGGTCCCAAGCCCGGGTAAATTGGGAGGGCTGGCGTCAGGAAGGGCATCCCGCCATAAAAAAATATATGCCTGAGTCTGAACATAGCGTACCCGTATAAGAATGGGACAAACATACAGAAAGTTATATATATGTATAACAATCCTCCC
>NC_061843.1:17086224-17088724 GCF_019202785.1 Penaeus chinensis | reverse complement strand
TGTATATTTTAACTAACTGTAATTTCAGACTGAGAAAAGATTGCTCGTGGTCGTGCATCTTATGATAGGCAGTAACATAGCTTTCGAACTACCTGGAGCTACAGTAGTTACAGGGACTTCGGTTGTGATAGTTTCGGTTGTGTTTGCGCAGTTGTATAGAAGTTGCAACTTCAAGACATCTTTCTGCAAATTCAGAATCGTGTCTATGAATATTTTTTCTGTGATAAAGTGATAAAGTAATTTAATTCTATATAATTATGTTATCGGAAAACACTTATATCATATGTTCATATTCAGATAAAACACAAGAAAATATGATTATGTTCTTATAAACAAATTTAATTATTATTATACTTTGCAAGCAGAAACTGCGGAGTAAATATCACATGATTCTTGATAAGAACCCTTTAGCGAAAGAGAGAGAGAGAGAAAGAGAGAGAGAGAGAGAGAGAGAGAGAGAGAGAGAGAGAGAGAGAGAGAGAGAGAGAGAGAGAGAGAGAGAGAAAGAGAGAGAGAGCGAGAGAAAAAAGAAAGAAAGAAAGAAAGAAAGCAAGTATAGGAAAAGGAAAGGGAAGAGAACAAGAAAAAAAGGAAAACCATAAAAGAAAAAGAAATAAAAAGAAACAGACCGACAGACAGACATACACACCAATGGACAGATAGGTAAACAGACAAACAGAAAGATAGGAAGAGGGAGAAGCTTCCTACCGGTGAGAGGGATCGTCGCTGTCCTATCTCGGCCCCCATCTGGCGAGGGATAATAGTGGGCTTGGAGCGATCCTTGGCGAAGGCGTAGGGGCCGTAGTGCATCACGGATTCTGGGGAGGGACGGCCAGGAGAGTCAGTGGAGAAGGAAAAGGGGAAATAGAGTAAGTGAGGGGAGGGAGGGAGAAGGGGGATGAGAGAGAGAGAGAGAGAGAGAGAGAGAGAGAGAGAGAGAGAGAGAGAGAGAGAGAGAGAGAGAGAGAGAGAGAGAGAGAGAGAGAGAGAGAGAGAGAGAGAGAGAGAGAGAGAGAGAGAGAGAGAGAGAGAGAGAGAGAGAAAGAGAGAGAGATACAGAGAGAGGGAGAGGTTAAAGGCTTAAAGGTTTAAATATTTAATTTGATTCCATTTGTTACAATGGCTATCCTTAGTGTGACATACTGTCTGTTTCATTTTGCTTCTAATCCCCTGTGTGCAAAGAATGGCCGGGGTTGCCATCCACTGGCGGCGAGGGATTCGAACGCAGGTCAGCAAGAGATCGCTACCGCTGCTCCACACAGCACAGAAAGAGAGAGAGAGAGAGAGAGAGAGAGAGAGAGAGAGAGAGAGAGAGAGAGAGAGAGAGAGAGAGAGAGAGAGAGAGAGAGAGAGAGAGAATGGCAGAAATTATGGTAATAGAAACATATAATCACTTATATTAAAATTATCTAACATTTTTAAGCATGCTTTCAAGAGCACATTTATCAGTTAAATGCATCTCGGTACAAAGTCTATATATTTTCTGTTATACTCAACATTAGTACTTGATTACTTTGCTTCCCATATTCAATTTATGTGAAAGAAACTTTATATTTATAATTTGATTTATATACACACAACTGCAGATTTAGATTCTTTTTTTATGTGAGACAAACTTATGCTCCTTATTTGATTCATAACTATTATATACGCTCAAGATAAGAGTTTTGATAGTCTTACTAAAGACAAAATCTATGCTTGCTCAAATTCTTTCACTCACCGAGATCGTAGTCCACCCCGAGGCTCTGAATTGTACTCCAAGAATATTTCTGAAAATTGAATTCCATCCCGTTCTGGATGTTTGCCATGTTGATTGTGATGTAGTTGTCCCGGTCTGCGCGTGACTGCTCGTGCCAGAACCCGACAGCGTGCATGAGCTCGTGCATGACGATACCCACGTAGAGGCACCCGGGACCCAGAGACACTGCTTGCGCGCCGCCCACTCGGCCGACAGAACTGGAGCAGCTGAGGACGAACAAGACCGTGGCAAAACGCTTCACGCTATGGTAAGAAATCCGACTATGCGCAAAATAGTCGATTTCGAAACTGTTGTCCCTACTTTCAATAGACCAGCTTTTGATAAATGATGCTTTTCTACCGGAGATAAGACTTACTTTTGAGGGACTGTGAAATGGAAGGACAGCACTAGGAACATATAATGATTTTGGAACTAAAGGAAGGTGGAAAATAATAAGGTAATGCATAGGTGAATCCAGTTCCTGAACTCATGAAAAATATTAGTCGGCCTTCCGTTAGCGTCGTTGTTCCACTTCCCTTGCTTATATTGGAACTGAACTCAAGTCTGGGATTATTACCCTACGGACAAATGAGAGCGCGCAGTCTGGGGAACTAGAACTTGGCCCAGCGTGTTGGCTGTTTATTCAGGTCAAACGTTTTCGTGCAGGTCACTGATAATCAATGTTCAGGATCTACGTAAGTAATGATATAGACCTTGCTAAAGTCTTTAAACGTCTTAGGAATTTGTAAAACGTTATATTGC
>NC_061843.1:17046224-17068724 GCF_019202785.1 Penaeus chinensis | reverse complement strand
ACTATCATTGAGTGTGCAAATGAATTACTGACAATCTACGAACTTAAAAAGGGAACTGTTTATCGTTGACATAAAAGTCATCAGCAAAAAAGGCTAAAGTCATATTGTAAAGATAGCGTGTCTGGGAGATAACTAACACCGTGAAAAGGTAATTTAGAGTCAACAATGCCAAGATGTATTGCACACACGCAGTTCACGTTGCCTGCGATAACACGGTCTGCAACTCACGGCTCGATCCCCCCCTTCTTCCCTTAGAGAGATGAGCAGCGGCGACGATGCAGCGCGAGCCGAAGCCCAGCCGAATGACGGGCGCGATGGCGGGAACCAAGGCTTGGCCGACACGACGGAGAACACGAGCGCGGAGGCGGAGGAACCTGCGAAGGCGGAGGAAGTTGCGAAGAACGGTTTTAGGGGGTAGGTGGCTTTCGCTGGAAGTTTGGTCTTCTTATTATGCTTGTATATGTATGCATTTATTAAATCGGGAGGGTATCTTTTCAATGTTGGTGTTTCAAGGTTTACCAGAAAGATCAGAAAAGATGGAAAGAAACCATTTGCATATTCACTTTTGTTGTGAATATCCATATGGCCTTCCGTACAAAAAAGGCTTGATTACCTACTTGTTTTATTCATTATTATTATTATTATTATTATTATTATTATTATTATTATTATTATCATCATTACATCAACGCGCTCCTTAGTTACTGTTGCTTCTGTTTGACCATTGTTTTTCTTCTTTCGTTTTTGGTGCTTTGTGGGTAATGTGCTTGAGCTTGCTTGTAAGTATTATCACTTGAGCACCAACAATATTTCCAAAAGTAATCTGAAGTAGTTTTTAATGTATTCACTTTGTTATGAGATAATTAATATTTTCCTTCTTCGTTTTATTATTGTTTTTATTCTTCTTATTGTTATTATTATTACTATTCTTATTACTTTTACTATTACATTTACTATTACTATTATTGTTCTCATTATGATTGTTATCATGATTATGATTGACATTATTGATATGAATAATAATAATCACAATAATAACAATTACTATCATTATCATTGTTACTATTATCATTATTGACATTATCATTGCCACTATCATTATCATCATCATCACCGTCGTCGTCCTCGCCATTATTTTTTGATTCATAATTAATGGGTTCTGCCGCCATTGCAATTTTGTTGACCTGAGCTCACGGGGGGGGGGGGGGGGGGTCAGAATGTGGTGGTTTGGTTTGCGAAGTTCTAGCTGCGCCCGGGCCTTCTAAATATGGCCCGGCCTGTGTCAGCTTTTTACGGTTGTCTCATTGAGTTGTCTGACACTCGGTGCTTACCGTGGCGGTGGGATTGCCAGCAGGCGCTCCTGCCGCCATGGTGTAAGCATTTCACTTAGCCTCTTTACCAGCACGGCGGCTGTTGTGGCCGGTCCATGTCTCAGGAATTGTGTATGGTCACAATTTTTTTAGGTAGTGGACTAGTGTGGCGTTCGGCTCGCCGCAGTGCTTGCAGCACCTTTCATCGCGTTCGATTGTTGGGATAATCTGCCATGCACAGTGGTAACCTAGGCGCATTCTGTGAAGAATGACTTCGGTACCTCTGTTGCTTACTTCAGAGAGTGCCAGTGGTTCATAGCCTGTGGCGTCTGAGTACCAGCTGGCCGAGGGGGAGGTTCTCGTTTCCTCTCTGTGGAGCTGCCGTAGGAAGGTACGACCGACCAAGGCACACTTCTCCATAAGTAATTTTCGGCTCGGTTTTATCGTCATGGGATTTGGGGGCATACCCCTGCCAGCGACGGCTAGTCTGTCAGCAAGCTCGTTCCCTCTAATGCCGATGTGGCTTGGGACCCAGTTGATGATAGTTCTTCTACCCTGAGCAAGAATTCTCTGTGCCATTGTGAGAATCGTGGTCAGTAGGTAGATGTTGTCTGTGGGTGAGCTGTGCTGAAGACAGTCAATGGCTGCCCTTGAGTCTGTGTGTATGACCACGTGTCCTTCCCTTAGGGACGCGTGGCCTAGGGCTCCCATGATTGCAACTGCCTCTGCCTGTAGCGAGGAGGCGTTGTCTGTTACCCTCATGGATTGCATGGCATCCCTTGCTGCAAAGCCGGCGCCTGCAGAGTGGCTCAAGGGATCGACCGATCCATCCGTGTAGTATGTTCTACTACCCGGAGGAGTGATGGCTGCAATGACCCTGTGGGCTTCTGCCTTTAGGCTAGGCATGGGGTATAGGCTCTTTTTCATTGACAGGCTCATTATGTTGAACTCTATCAGGCTCAGTGCCTACGGCGGGGCTTCGGCAAAGTCGGGGTGGGGGGAATCCATGCCCTTAGCAAGAAGCTGTTCTTTGAGCTGATGGCGTATCAACACCCTGGCTGTATGAGACAGCCAGGAGTTGTTTGCAACGAGCTCGTTGTCTTGTTCGAGGCATCTGACTATTTTTTGTCTTAGGCTTGTGTTCCTGGGAGCCTGGGTGACCTTTGACAAGAATTGTGTTGCCGTTAGATCGATTCGTGAGTCCAGGGGGAGAAGGTTTGCCTCCATCAGGAGGTTGAGGACCTTCGTCCACCTCGGGGCACCCAGAATGATCCTGGCAGCTTCATTTTGGACTGTTTCTAATTTGTCTGTGTGCTTTTTCTTTGCAGCAATTAGGGCAACTGAGGCATAGTCCACAATGGGCCGGACAGCATGTACATAGAATGATCTTAGTACTTTGTGTCTGGCCCCTATGCGTCTCCCAGTCATTGCTCTCATGACGGACAGTCTTGCTTTGGTTAGGTCAACCAGGAACTGGACCTCCTTATGGAAGGAGAGGGTCCGGTCTATCCTTACCCCAAGGTATAGGTAGTCCTTGACCCATTCTAATTCCACTCCCTGGATTTTCAGTCTTGTGCCTCGAACTCTCTGTCTCAGAGCCATGGCTTTGGATTTGGCTGCAGAGATCTTTAGTCCTGTCCTACAACACTCCTCTGACACGAGGTCCAGACAACGCTAGGCTTTATTCTGGCTGCGTGGTCCAGTGGAGGTGATAGCGAGATCGTCTGCATACGAGATGATCTGGCACCCCACTTGGATGTTTATGTTGAGGATGCAGGACATTAAAGTGTTAAATAGGGCTGGACTGAGAACCCCACCCTGTGGCGTTCCATTTTCGAGCGGCATGTGCTGCGATAGGTGACCCTGGAATTTGACAGTGGCAGTCCTGTTCCTGAAGTAGTCACCTATCCAAGCCAAGAGCTTTCCTCTGATTCCCTTCTGGATCAGGCTTTCCTGAATGGCAAGTGGACTTGCCAGTTCAAAAGCCTTCTCCAGGTCAAGGAATACCACCACAGCTGGGCCCTTGCTGATTGTGCTTAAGAGCGTGGCTAAGCTGTGTGCTGTGCCCATGCCCCTTGTGAACCCGTGAAGGTGTTCGTGCGGGGGTCCCGTTTTCCATTGAAGCCGGTTTAGTACCATCCTCTCAGCCATCTTGGCCAGATAGCTGAGCAGAGAGATGGGGCGGTACTTCCCCGGCTCCTTTGGTTTTGGGACGGGAACTATGGTAGCCCTCTTCCAACTCTGGGGTAGAGTGGAAGTTTCCCAGGACTTGTTGATGAGTTGCAAGAGTGCACGCTCACCTGCTAGTCCTAGGTGGGAGATAATGGGGTACGAGATCCCATCAGAGCCCGGGGCTGTGTTAGAACTGGTTTTATAGGCTTTCCTTAGTTCCCTCAGAGAAAAGATAACGTCTGAGTTATCGGGTTCGGCTGCCCTTTCTCTGATCTGAGCGTGTCTGTCTGGCTGTAGATGCTCTTGTCTTGCCCTCAGCTCGGCTGGCAGACTGTTGCTGCTCGTTCTCGCAGAGAACTCGTGCGCCAGTCTGTTAGCCTCTGCTTGGGGGTCGTGATGGGTGCACCTCGGGGCTGAGCGGCTGGTAGCTCGCTTGACCCGTTGCCACAGCTCTGAAAGGGTGGTTTGGTGGTCGAAGGACTCACACCATTCCAGCCACTTTTCCTGCCTGACTCTGTTGGCAGTTTCCTTGGCATCCGTGACAGCTTCCCTTAGGAGGGATAGGTTGTCAGGGGTTCTTTGCCTTCGGAATAGTTTTCGGCACATGTTCACCCTGTGGTTGACCTCCCTGATCTCGTCATTGAAGTACCAGGCGTCTTTGTGACTTCTGGACCCAGGCCGAGTTTTGGGTATGGTCTGTGAGGCTGCTTCATTAATGGCGTTTAGCAGGCTAGCTTCGAGCACTTCCACATTTTCGCTTTGTGGGGGATCGTTGCATCTCAGACAGAGGGCCAAGGCGTTTTGTCTGTTTTCCATCCTGGATTCGGTCTTAGGATTTCGGCTGGGCCAGCATCCATGAGGGTAGTTATAGTGCCGTAATGGTCACTTGTGATGGTCTCATCGACACGCCAGCCAATCCTCCCCACCAGAGTTGCAGTAGCCAGGGTGAGGTCTAGAACCCCTCCTCTGACATGCGTTGGCTCTTGGGTGTTAAGGAGAGCGATCTCAGGGAATGTCTCTAGCACGTCGGCTATGTGATAGCCGGCCGCATCCGGTGCCCGGCATTGAGCCAGGATGGGGTGGTGTGCATTGAAGTCTCCCCCTATGATCACTCGGTCGTGTGCAGCAGAAGCACAGACCTGGCTGATGTCTAAGCTTCTACAGTGTGGCCGGCTGTACACATTGTACAGTTTGAGGGGCCCCCCGGCCAGGTGAACCTCGACGGCAAGGGATTCATTATCGTCTCCACAGTCCAATGCATCGGCTATTGCGGAGCAGGGGATTGTTGCTCTCACAAGGGTGATCAAGCCTCTCTTGCCAGGTGTTCGTGGCAGTGTGAAGGCATGGTACCCTGAGAAGCGAACAGTGTCCACTGTTAATGTCTCCTGGAGCATGACAATGTCAATGTTCCTTGATCGCACTACTGCTTGGAGAAAAGCGTTCTTTGCAGAGAAGCTATTGATGTTCCACTGTAGGATGCTTAGATGATGTGTCATGGTGTTACTCAGTGATAGTTACATCAGAGACATCGTCGGAGTCTGACAACTCCATTGCGAGGTCCTCGCTGGTTGAGGGCTCCTCGTCTATTGTCAGGCTATCCTTGGGTCCACTGGGGGGTGGAGAGCCTTTGGTAGCTCTGACTTTGGTTGGTTCGGTTTTTCTCTCAGGCTTTTTCTTGGCTGGCTATGCTGGCCTTGCCTGGGCAAGGTCAGCGTGATCTGGCTCTGGTTGCACAGATTCAGCCTATTTTGGCTCTGCCTGTGAAGGCATGGCCTGGTTTGGAGTGGGGAGGGGAGTCTCGTCCTGGGTTGAGGGTGAGGCTGGTTTTGCTCTAACCAGCTTTCTTCCCTTCAAGGCTGCGACAGTCTGGGTCATTGCCGTCATGGCGACCGAAACTGCCTTCTCGGCCTCCTCACTCGACCTCCCCAGGGCTGTTGCTACTGCTGTGACAACAGCAGTTAACAGGAGAGTCATATCGTCCTCGTCAAAGAGGAGATGGTCATCTGTTGGGGAGGTTTTTGTGGTCCTCTTAGAAACTTTTTTCTTTAGTTTCTTTTTCTGCACCTTTGGCATTGTCGGAAACTCCTTTTTGTTGGAGACATCCGGTGTCTGCTTCCTTCCTCTTAGGAGGTCGGGAGGCCTTTTCGCTTTTGTTCCTTCCCCAGACATGGATGTCCGGTGGGGCAGGAACAAAGTCTGGTCGGTTTTGAGCAACCTCTTGTCGCCTGAGGGCCGCCTCTTTCCTGACAGGGCAAGTCAGGCTCCAGGCATGATGCTTCTTGGCACAGTTGGGACATTTGGCTGTTGTGTCCCTCTTTTCCTCTTTGTATGCCTTGAGGCATACCTCTGTGTTGTGTACCTTGCTACAGACACCACATTTAGGCTTGGCTGTACAGTTAGCCTGGTGGTGACTGTATTTCTGGCACTTGAAACACCGAAGTGGTTCTGGCATATACGTTCGAAGGTTGTAGGTGCCCCAGTTACCCAGATCAAGGGTAGTGGTTGGGGCACCTTTCATGGTCACCAGGACTTGCCTAGTTGGGGTCTTCCCCTTCGACATTCGGAAAGCCTGCATGACCTGTGGGTGTGAAGCGATCAGCTCCACATCGTACGAGACTGAGAAGCCAAGTAGCACCATCTTGGTTCTCTTTTCCTCGGGACTTAGTGGGGAAAGACTCACTTTCCTCCCGTCGGCTAGCTCCTTCGTTTCCCGGAGGAAATTTAAGGTAGCTTGATCTTTAGGCATTATGATCATGCCCTGATCTCGGGCGACCCGGATCGACAACCAGATTTTCCGTTGCAACTCCAATGCTCTGACCAATTGGTAGGCTTTGTCGAAGCCTTCGGGTTTAGCTGGCACTTTGAACTGGGCGAAGCGTTTAGGGGGTCCCGACTCTTCATCAGAGTCGGTCTCCGGCCTCGGACGCTTCGGCCCGCCCTTTCGGCTTTCGGGCTTGTTTGTGGAGGCAGCAGCTGATGCGGCTGGTTCAGTCTGCTCTCCCCTCTCAATTGGGGAGGCCGTCTGAGAACTCAGGGGCCTCCCTGGCTTAGCTGTTGGCCTGGAGAGGCCAGCTCGCGAGTCAAGATCTCTGACTATTCGGTGGACAGACCCATTGGGTTCGGTCTTGTCCACCTTAGCAGCAGGGGTGACAGTGTCATCCTGTGCTTGGGGCTTTCTTTTGCCACCAGAAGGCACATATGCCTTCATGGTGACTGCCGTGGTCTGGGCCTTGCGCGGTTCGTCAACATTAGTATCAGTCTGTGGGGGGTGTTTTGTAATTTTTTTCCATATATTGGTAAGTGCTTTATCCTCTCACGCCCCCACCCACCACGGAGTCCAACAAGGGGAAGCTGAGTGTTAGAACCAGTGTCTAACAGCAACGGGAGTGATGAGAGAATATACACAGCCAATAGCCATTGTGACGGCGCTCACGGACCATTGTGAGTGCCAATGGCGGCATGACTGCTTGACCCTAGCCTCCCAGGGGAGACCAGCCGATTGACCGTGACCGGGCCGGGATCAGGCCGCCTGTCTTGCTGGAATAGAGGAGCAAAGAGGCGTGTTGCTAGCCACAGGGCGTACTTGTTTACGGCATCGCTCAACCTCCAGGACTCCCATCTCCACAGCGCACAAGGCTGCCACGCACGGCAAACGCGTGGGTAGGTGTAAACCCCTGGGGAGAGACCAGAGGGGATGCCCTTCCACCTGCGAGACATCATTGTTTGGAGCCCTTTTGCTCAGCCCTCTGAGGCAGCCACCCAAAGGTTGCTTCACCGCAGTGAGGGAAGAGGAGTCTTGCACTTTTACCAGGCAGTTCCTTTCATCCCTCTGAAGCAACCACCCAAAGGTTGTTTCACCTCAGTGAGGAAGGAAAGGACCTGTGTCTTTTCAAAGTAGTTCCCCCTTCCCTCTGAAACAGCCACCCAAAGGCTGTTTCACCTCAGTGAGGGAAGTGAGGTTTTGCGTTCTTGTCAGGCACTTCCTTTCGTTCCCCTGAGGCAACCACCCAAAGGTTGTTTCACCTCAGTGGGGAAGGAAAGGACCTGTGTCTTTTCAGAGGGATTCATCCTTCCCTCTGAGACAGCCATCCAAAGGGGGGGGGGGGGGGGGCAGTACTCGGAAACCATTCCGGACGTCTAGACGGGAGCGGTCGCCTGTGAGAAGGGCAGGGCCACTAACCGACCGAGAAGCGGGGCGGTACGGGGAATGGTTACCCCGGCGGCCCCCGGCCGGCTGCGTGGCGCGAGCCCGCGACCTTTGCCGTGCCCCGTGGAGTTCAGAAGCACAATAAATAGGCAGCCACCGCCACTCGCCCGGACACAGAGAGCCTGCCTCATTCCCGAAATTATTATTATTATTATTATTAATATTATTATTATTATTAATATTATTATCATTATCACCGTCATTATTATTATTATTATTATTATTATTATTATATTATTATTATTGTTATTATTAATGTTATTATTTTTACTATTATTATTATTATTATTATCATTATTATTATTATCCCCGCCATTATTATTATTATTATTATTATTATTATTATTATTATTATTATCATCATCATCATCACCGCCATTATTATTATTATTATTATCATTATTATTACTATTACTATTATTATTATTATTATTATTATTATTTTTATCATTATTATTACTATTACTATTATTATTATTATTATTATTATTATCATTATTATTATTATCACCGCCATTATTATTATCATCACCGCCATGATTATTATTATTATTATCATTATAATTATTATCATTATTATTATTATGACCATTGTCAATATTGATATTATAACCATTATCATTATTTTTACTTTTATCATTATTGTGATTATTTTTAGTATCATTATTATTTTCATTATCATCATCATTATTAGTAATTATTACTATTACTATTATCATTATTATTCATTTACATAAACACTCTTCTCTCATTGAATCTATTTATCACCATTACCTTTCCTCTCACTCAGTCTCAGTCTCTCTCTCCCCTCACCTCTGTCAACTTCTCTCATTCTGTCCTCTCTCTCCTCTTCTCCGTCCGTCCTTATCCTCATTCATTCTAGTGGGTTATTCTGCGTTACTTATTTTCATTGCATTTCGCTCCTCTTCCCGCAGGCGTCCTACCGCATACACGGAGGTGGACGGACTCAGTGAACGTTACCCAATGAACCATCGGCCTCGGGGCTCTGCTCTCATCTTCGCTCATTCCAAGTTCGATAATAAAAGTCTCAACGTAAAGTTAATTCGCAATGTCATCAAAACCTGTGTGCATGTGTATGTGTGTGTTTGTATGTATGTATAGAAGATAGATAGACATAGATAGATAAATAAAGAAATATGTATTGGTAGAGAGACAGGTAGAGTATAGATGTATGTATGAGATGGATAGATGGAGAGAGAAATTGATAGGTAGAAAGACAGGCAGAAAAATATATGAAACAGAAATAGATAGATAGAGGGCCTCTATATATAGATCGCTAGATCAGTAGTTTACCACTTCACCCCATTCGCCCCCCCCCCCCCCTCGCATAACTTAAATTGAGATGAAAACAAATTTCAATTATTGTTGCTGTTACTTATAGAAAGATCATTTGGATGTATTTTAGGAAAGAAAAAGGAAAGGAGAAAGTGTCAGAGTGAACATAAAATGAAGATAGTAATGAACAAAGAAACAGTAATAGAAGCAGTAAATGACAACTGTTTTTGAAGGACTAGTTTATGAACAACAACGGTTTGTGGGTGACTTCTATTTATAAATGACAGCTGTTTACGAGAGACTACTGTTTATGAATAACGTGTGTGGGATTAGTGGAGACTTTAGAGAGAACTCAGCTTCATGTTTTAGGTTTGAGTATATTTATATATTCTGTATGTTCCTTGTTGTCTTTACATGAGCATTTTATTTTCGTTGATGGTGGCATTTCTTGTTATTTTCGTGATTTCCTTTATGTGGATGGAATTGTCAGTTAATGAAACTAAGCATTATGAATTTTAATGATTTGTTCATGTATATTCACAAGAATAGATTTTGTTTCAAACTAGATGGAAAAATATAGTCTGACTATAAGCAGCGGATGATCAGCCAGGATGTCAGTAGAAAAAAAATCACCTAAGCAAGAGCTTATGCATAAGGCATCAACCAGTTGCAGGAATTTCTGCAACTATACAGCGGAATGGAAATGACACATTAGAAAATAGGGAGCAGAAGATAGTCACGTAATACGTCAGGAGTAATACTTAAACGTTGCTGATAATACAAGAAAAGACCAATCAAACATGGACTTAATTGTATCAGATGTGGTGTTACCGAGTTACGGTAGATTTTTGCTAAACTGCCAATGGTAAACTTCCAACACTAACTTTTAAGGAGTGCCAGGTCTCCAATAATTAATTATTATGAAAAGGAAAACTGAAAGCTTCAGTCATTATTTATTGACTTACTCAATATTACTTTAATCATGGGTTCTAGAATTGTCTCAGTTAGAAGTGTCTAAGAAATGTTCGAGTAACTTCTCGAATAACAGGTCCAGATGCACCTAGTGTGGGGTCTGCTCTGAGACTGACGACTTTTCATCACATTTTGTCGCTCAGCCTGGCTCTCATATCCATATGTTCTCTTTATTGGTTCTTTTCCCACACGCACGTCTTTATTGGTTATTTTCTTGTCCAATGAACATATTCCTATGGTTAAGAAATGCCAGCTCTGTCAACAGTACTCTTTTGTTCACGTTTTCTTGAGTCAGGTCCTGAGCCAGGTCAAAAGGTATTATTCGTGTCAAGTCAACAATTGGTTAGAGTTTACCGCCTCGTGGTCTGGGTGAGACTTTCATGGGCTACTTTCACTTGTTTCAATATTTTACTTGATAAAGGATAACACAGGCGTCACACCACATAGATATGGCCAAGTAACAAAAGGAACAATAGGTATTGTTATTATATAATGACTATCTGAACCACAAGAGGCACTAAGGTATCAGTACAGAGATTACGATTAAAGGCTGGTTAATATTTACATGTTGCATATTAATGATATGTGCGAGTAATAATCAAACACTATTGGAGGAGCATAAAAAAATGTGAATTTAACTTAACCTGCTGAGAACACCGTGATGGCAAGGGACTAGAGGCTAGAATACGGCGCAGGGTAGCATTAGTAGTTAATGTTTACCCTTGTCTCATGGTGCAAAATGTACATGATATTGCAAGCTAAGTAATAGTAATAGCAAGACCTAACCGAATGTCAAATGCAGGGTTATTTTTATAGAGTTCCATTCATTTTAATCCGAAGTCTGGGTTCTCCCAACGCATTCGCATTCTTTGCCGCCATGCTTGCACCTGCGGGCCACCCCGAACCACGCCCCGCTTAGCCAAGGTCTTTCCCCGGCAGCCGCGACCCTGTGCCGCCCACGACGCCGAGATCGCGAGAGCCGCCTTCAAGGCCCTCGACTTCAAGCCTGAGGTGTTCTTCGACCTCACGAGGAACGAGCTCTTGAGGGAGCTGCAGGCAGGTTAGTCACTGACTGAACGATGTTGGAACCTATATACTTTGCACCTTTTGCTTGCTACTTTTTTTTTGAACCTTTTATGTCCTTGCTGTGCTGGCTGCTCTTGTGAAAAAAAATGCAAAGTATGTTTCAAATTGCACCAATTTATTGCTAATTGTCGGTAAATGAACCAGCATGCAATGATCGTAAAATTAACAAGTAATTAAATGAATGGTTCATGCAACGTCGATAATGCAACAGTAGTGTAGCAAAACTATATATATATATATATATATATATATATATATATATATATATATATATATATATATTTATGTATGTGTGTGTGTGTGTACAGCATTATATGTGTGATATATCTATATGTATATATGTTCATATATGTATTTTATATACATATATATTTATAATATATATTCGATATATACACATGTATACGCACATATGCAGGTACACACACGCACAAGCACACACACGGAAACGCGGGCGCGCGGTGAGTGCAGTGCACCGCAATCGAGCAGTGAGATTTTGTGAGTTGGAACGTGAGAGTGATTGATTGATTATTTAAAATTATCTGCCGCGTCAACAGCTAAGGTCATTAGCGGCGAACACCTTGTTAGACTGAAATATTAAAATATTTAAAACGTTAAAACTCTATCAATAAATGTCATAAATAACAATAAATATTATATTAAAAATCGAAGCATAAATATTATGCTCTAAATGTCTAAAAACTATTGCATAAACATTAAATTTTATTGAAAATATTAATTTCCCTAAGGAAACTAATAAGACCTTCTATGTCACAGTTCTCCCCCAATACATTTTTCAGTGTATATGGGGGAGACAAGTACCTTCCTCTTTAGTCTGAGAATGTTGGATATCTTTCCATTACATGTGCGACCGTTAATGGCTCCTGACATTCCTCACAGCGTGCTTCACTTTTAGCCATCATCGGCCCATGAGTCAGTCTTGTGTGCCCGATTCTCAGCCTTGTTATTACAACTTCTACTTGTCGGTTGGGATGGATGCTGGTCACCCAACTGCCAAGGTCATCTCTAATCTCTGACAGTTTGTTTCTAGAGTTATGTATCCATTGTTCCCTCTTTATCACGAAGACAACTCCTGATGCTGGGTTTCAAGTCAGTGTGAGGGAGAGGAAAACGAACATCAAAGGGCTGAGTGGCAGCTGCCTTGGCCTTCTGATCAGCTTGTATGTATTGCATATAATCCTTGGTACCTAGAAGTGCGTTGAAGAAATATCTCTCAGACTTTGGCTTCGGATCTATCCCCTTTCCAGATTCCGACCAAATCCAGCTCGACTTGATTAGTCCAAGGGGGGACTTGGGAAGTTCCAACAGCCAGAACCTTTGTGAGATTTAAATAAAGATCTTCCACAAGATTCCTCATTTTCCTACCATAGGATCGGCTATCCTCAAGAGGGTTGAAAACCAATCTGGATGTAGGAGATCCCGGAATCCTTTGTAGTCTCGTGTAGTAAATTAGGTTCATGTAGTCCCGGTGTAATGAAAGAGGTGGTTCTCCACTCTCAGCATACAGGGACTCCACAGGCGAAGATCTGAAAGCCCCTATACAGATTCTCAGAGCTTCATTATGAACCGAGTCCAACATCCGGAGAACAGTGGGAGTTGCAGATGAATAAGCTTCACATCCATAGTCAAGTTTACTACGAAAAAGTGCTCGGTAAAGCCACAGAAGCGTTGTGCGGTCTGCACCCCAAGATAGGTGTGAAAGAACCCGCAAAATACTAAGTGCTTTTGTAGTTTTCACCTTTAATTCTTCAATGTGAGGCAGCCATGTAAGCCTTGAGTCAAAAATTAGACCCAAGTACTTTACCTCTTGGACAAAAGGCAGTGGGTTTGCTCCTAAATAGAGGGAAGGATGGAACTTTCCTCGTTTGTGGAAATGCATAGCCATGGTCTTGCTTGGAGAAAATTTGAACCCATGGTATGTTGCCCATTGCACAACCTGATTTTTTGCAGTCTGCATGTGTCTTTGCACATTGTATAAGCTTCCTCCTGAGCAGTACAGCGTAAAGTCATCCACATACAGACTACATGAGACAGCACATTTAAGACACTCCCTTGTGGGACCCCTTCCAGCTGATCTTCCAGGTTAGAGAAACTGTTTCCCACCCTTACTCTAAACTTCCACTTGGCAAGGAAGCTTTGTATGAAGGTAGGCAATGCTCCTCTTAAACCAATGTCATACAGCTTCATGAGTATGCCATGCTTCCAAGTAGTATCATAAGCCTTTTCAAGGTCAAAGAAGACTGCTAACATATGACGTCGCTGTGTGAAGGAATTCTGTATAGCAGTTTCCATCCTTACAAGTGCATCTGTGGTCGATCTCAGTTTTCTAAACCCATATTGATATGGGGTCAGCATGTTTTCCTTTTCTAGAAGCCTTGTCAACCGGAAGTTTACTATTTTCTCCATCAACTTGCAGATGCAGCTGGTAAGAGAAATTGGTCTATAATTCCCTGGTATAGAAGCATCCTTGCCAGGTTTAGGAACAGGAATGATTATAGTTTCTTTCCATGTGGATGGTACTGTGCCCTCCCTATAGATCCTATTGAATAGTCCAACAGGAACGTTTGGGAACTCTCTGGTAAGTGAGATATCATTTGGTATGGAATATCATCACTTCCTGGGGCAGTCTTACGGCAGAGCTGCAAAGCAGAGTCCATCTCCTTGTGCAAAAATGGCAGGTTGTATGGAA
Source organism: Penaeus chinensis (assembly GCF_019202785.1). Taxonomy (NCBI): domain Eukaryota; kingdom Metazoa; phylum Arthropoda; class Malacostraca; order Decapoda; family Penaeidae; genus Penaeus; species Penaeus chinensis. The sequence goes on along the minus strand of NC_061843.1, from coordinate 17,054,971 downwards.
GTTCTGCTGCAGTTCTACTGAAGAACGACACTGGGTGTCGTTCGTGTTCAGCCTGAAGAGTGGAGAATTGGGCAGTGTAAGATGCTCTAGAGGAGATCTCTGCCATGGATTTTGCCAGCTCATTTGCAACATCTGTTTTGTCTGTTAGGATTATACCATCTATTTTCAGAGCAGGTGGTGATATGGATGTGCTCTTTCCAGCGATCTTACGCACCTTGTCCCATACCCATGCTAAGGGAGTCCCAGAGTTAATTAAGGAAACATACTGCCTCCACGATGTCCGTCTAGCCTCCTTTAGCACTCGCCTGGCCTTGGCTCGGGTCTTTTTGGACTGGATCAAAGTTACATCGCTTGGGCGTCGTTTTAATTGCCTTAATGCAGCTTTTCTTGCTCTGACAGCTTGTTGGCTTTCATCAGACCACAATGGTACTGTAGGTCGACGGTACTGCCCGCTACTTCTGGGAATAGATGCTTCTGCTGCAAGGTGAATTCGTGATGTGAAGTGATTAACAGCATCTTGAACACTCTGGAAATCGTTCACAGATCCTTGCAATACTGCAGTTGATCTAAAAAGATTCCAGTCTGCATGCTCAAGTCGCTATTTCTGCACTCCATTGGCTGGAATACCATTCACCTCCTCCAAAATTATTGGATAGTGGTCACTTCCATGTAAGTCTTCCATGACCTGCTAAGTGAAATTCAACTGTGAATTAGGTGAACCAATTGACAGGTAAAAAATTGGAGAATGTCCCAGATTGAATTTGGAAATGTGTGGGTGTGTCACTGTTCAGTAAAACTGCATCTACTCTTGAGAACAAGGACTCCAAGGCCCTTCCTCGAGGGTTGTACAAAGTGTCTCCCCAGAGGCGATGCCGACCATTGAAGTCTTCCAAGAGTAGAAATGGATGAGACAACTGCCAAAGTAAATCTTCCAAATCAATTATGTTGAGATTATGTGGAGGGAGGTAGATGGATGCAATAGTGTAAGGTCGTGTCAAGCCTATTCTCACAGCCCTCACCTGCAGTGTTGTCTACAGGTGGATGGCCTGGAAGGGAATATCTTGACGTACCATCACTGCTACTCCTCCATGAGGTCCATTATCAAAGGTTCTATAATGGCTTGAACTTGGAATCCTCTCAGGGAAATTGGATGATTTTCCCTGGTCATAATCACTTGTAGGCATACACAAACTGGATTACATGAAGCGATCAGATGTTGCAGTTCTTCCCATTTTGCATGAATCCCCTGACAATTCCATTGGATTAGGGTGTCCAGTTCTTCAGGTTGACAAACTACTTCGTTAAGTGTTTGGTAGCACCTGTGGTTAAGGCCCGCCCCACACCTTTAGGCTATCCCTTTCCAGCATGTTGGGAGTACCTTTTTTATGGATTGTTTAACTGTGGAACTAGTTTCCACAGGCTTCCTTTGGACAGTCTCAGAATTTCTTTGCTTTGGCAAAGGACGGACCTGAGCCTTCGGTTCAGGAGCATTCTGTCTAGTAGCGGAGGCCCCTGTGGATGTGGTGGCCTCAGGAGCCCTGCCTGGTGGCTCTAAAGACCCGATTCTATGAAGAGTCTTTTGAACAGGCTCAGGATTCTTCTGCCTGTGCAAAGGGCGTACCTGAGCCTTTACTTCAGAAGGATTCTCCTTAGCAGCAGAGGCCCCTGTGGATGTGGTGGCAGCTGAAGTTGTCACCGTTGAGGCCTTAGAGCCTTAACTGATGGCTCCAAAGACCTTACTTTGGGAGGAGGAGTCTCCATAATAGACCCTTCACTCCTACTCCGTTTCTGGTGCAACAACTTACCAGAGGCAGTTTCAGCATTTGCGGACTGAGGTTTAAAGGTAGTGGCAGAGTGTGTGGTGTTAGAAGTATTGGATGGTAAGGGATGGCGGGAAGGAGGATGGGCTAGAACTGAGGCAAAGGACTTACCCGGCTGTGCAAACAGCACATGGGCACGTCGCTTTGCTTCTGCATAACTAACTTTCTCCTTGCTCCTTATTCCCAATACTTCTTTTTCAAAATTGTACCTTTTACATTGCTTAGAAGAAGCTTCATGATCTTCTTTGCAGTGGTAACAGCATATTGGACCTGGACAGTTATCCTCTCCTTGATGACCTGTTGTACCACATTTCACACACATTCTTGGTTATCCGTTTTCTTTAAAACGGCAAGTGTTGGCTCCATGACCATAACCCTGGCAGTGGAAGCACCGCATAGGGTTGAGCAGATATGGCTTTACCTTGAGGAGGTACCATGCCATTTTAACCAATTCAGGTAGGACTAACGATTCAATAGTTAGAAGAAGAGCTGGTGTCGACTGTTCCAAACCATCAACTTTCTTCTTAAAACGTTTTACTGCCACTACATTAAAATTCTTTAGTTCTTCTAACAGTTTCTCCTCAGAATACCTCATCAGGTCTCGGGAAAAGACAATTCCCTTACACTGATTGAGGGTTTTGTGAGGAGAACATGAGACTTGAGCCCCAGGAATGTCGCATATTGCATGCAGACGGTCTCTCTCATCTGGTGACGAAACCTCAACTATCAAGCTACCATCTCGCTGTGGGGTGATGCGAGGATCACGTTGACATACCTCAACTATCTTCCGATGTACTTCAAAAATATCAAGATCCACGATAGATACACCATCAATGGTCTTCACTACTAGGTATTTACTATATGACATGCTTTCACATTTACCAGGCAAGATTTTTTTTAATGGATTGAGGAGGACTTTTCTCGTTATCTGGTTTGGGAACTTGGGAACCATTACGATTCCCATTCTTGCCCTTTGGAATATGGTAAGGTTCCCGAGTGACAATATGTGATGTTCCAGAGGGATTGGACAGGGGATTGCGAAGTTCGTCAGGGAGAGATCAAGTTATTTGTAAATTTGCAGAAATCATACAAATTATAAATCTTCATTTCCTCACCCCACCCACCCACCATGGAGTCCAACGAGGGGAAGCTTTAGTTGGAGCTCAATTTTTTCCAACAGCCACAGGGGTAGTGAGGAAATATTACAGTGCTGATGGTAGTCGTGGGACCTGTGACACACTTTCATATTTACCAGGTAAGATTTCCTTAATGGATTGAGGAGGACTTTTCTCCTTCTTACCTGGTTTGGGAGCTTGGGAACCATTATGATTCCCATTCTTGCTCTCTGGAATCTGGTAAGGTTCCAGAGTGACAATATGTGATGTTCCAGAGGGATTGGCCAGGGGTTTGCGAAGGTCGTCAGAGAGAGATCAAATTCTTTGTAAATTTGCAGAAATCATACAAATTATATATCTTCATTTTCTCATCCCCCACCCACCATGGAGTCCAACGAGGGGAAGCTATAGTTGGGACTCAATTTTTTCTTACAGCCACAGGGGTAGTGAGGAAATATACTCAATCACTATTACAGTACTGATGGTAGTCGCGGGACCTGTGCGCTACCGACTGGACAGTGCTTGCTTGACCCTAGCCACATTTGACCAGCCAATTGACTTGACCGGGCCTTGATCAAGCTACCCGTCTAACCAGAATAAAGGACCAAATGGTGTGTTGCTAGCTGCAGGGTGCAGCGTGTAGCATCGCTCAACCTCCAGGACTCCTGTCTCCTGATAATATGGGACGCCACGCACGGCAAAGACACGGGGGAGAGTTCTCTCTGGCTTAAGATGTAATGAACCAGGGGTGGCGGCACCATCCCCTCTCATAGGTCTTGGTGCACCAAGAAGCCATTTTGTCTCATCCCTCACTGGTGACTCCTCCAGTATGGGTAGCCCTCTGGTCCGGCTCACCAGCTCATTGGGACCTCAAGCCCCCCCACCGCGGCAAGGCGGCTTCCGTTAGGGGGGGGGGGGTATAAATGGGAAACAATGGTTTGAAGAAGCTAGTTGAGCTGGATTTGGTCAGAATAGGGAAGGGGATGATCTCCAAAGCAAATGTGAGGGAAAGGTGTCTTCACCACACTTTTAAGTACCAAGGACCAAGTGGAATGTATATAAATGGGTCGAAATCTGAAAATGGTGTGGGCTGTGTAGTAGTGAGCAGGAGGAAGATTGCATTTGGCAGCCTCGATCTTCACCATTCTCGATCTTCAAACCATTCTACTTTAATATATTGCTACTCTCGTAGTGCCTTGCAAGCAATCCAGAGCTTAATCTCATCACATCCAGTGGTAATGGTGGTTTAAGATTGGCTTGCACCGATGTTAACACGTAAATAAAAGATATCTGTGTTGGGTGCAAGCGAGAAAAAACGAACTAAATCGGAAGGCAGCTGCCGCTCAGCTCTGTGATGCTCGTTTTCCTCTCCCTCACACCGACTTAAAACCCAGCATCAGAAGTTGTCTTCGTGATAAATGGAGGGAGCAATTGAGACATACCTCTAGAAACTAAGTGCGAGAGATTAGAGATGACCTTGGCAATTAGGTAACCAGTGTCCATGATTGCTAAAAGTGAAGCACATTGTGAGGGATGCGTATAAGAATTTGTCAAAACAGTTACTGTAATTAAGCAAATGGCACAGAGGAAACGGAGATGAATAAGTGAGTATAAGTGATAGAGAAATAAAGCAAAGTAGTTCATACAGGGCAGGTGGGGACAGGAGAACAGGGAAGGTCGATGGGTCAGTAGTCAGCATAAGGAGGGTACTGGGGATCACAAATATGGAGGGCACAGAGGAACCGAGAAGTGGCAACACATGTAGTGGATGGTATGAGAAGAAATACATGTATATTCAACTGTGCATAGGTTTCCTCTGTACAAGTAAGTGGTCAGCAGAGCGATGAACAAGGGTATCCAAGGGGAGGTTGTGGTCATACTCCCATTTCCATCAGGAAATCCGAGAAAAGGACAGGGTTATGAGGACAGATGTCATTAACAAAACTTAGCCAAAAAATATAATGTGTGCATATATATATGAATATTTATTTATTTATTATATATACACATACATGTCTGTATGTGTGTCTATATATTCATATCCTCTCTTACAGTTTCTAAGCGCGACCACAGCGGCTCCGACGCCTTTGCAATAGTGTTCATGAGCCATGGCGAAGTAAAAACCAGGAATAACATGGAATTCGTGTGGGCCAAAGACGACAAGATTCCTACCAAAGAACTGTGGATAAACTTCACGGCTGAACGGTGTGCAGGTCTAGCCGGTAAACCTAAGCTGTACTTCATTCAGGTAATTTCTTCCCTCCACTAGCGTTGAACCATTTGCCGTAACTTTTAAAGGTAGAATTCACAACATCAACTTCCACGACAGGCATGCAGGGGCCCCGACGTAGATAAGGGCGTGAACATGTCTCGGGCAGTGCGTGGCATGGCGGTTCAGACGGACAGCATTGAGGAGTACGTCATTCCCATCCATGCTGACCAGCTTGTTATGTGGGCTTCCTACCCAGGTAAGTTCAGTCATTAAATTTTCTCTGTCTCATGATTCTTCTATTGTATCTACGACCTGTATTCGTGGTATATTCCTTGTCACATTTTTCATGTTAGAAATATCAAGGCCCTTCTAAGGTCCTTCAGGATCGCTATCTGTCACCGAAAATTTTCGCCACCTTTCTATAAATGCGCACGTGATGAAAATATAACATCGAAACTCATGTAACACATCTCTTGCTCTCAGAAACTATTATTTCTCTAGCTAACATTTTCTGCACATGTCGCAAGATACTATTGTTTCGTTCGGTGAGTGCTCGCATGTTGCATTGAAGTTCTTCTACATACTTGATATATTAAGCCAGTCCTTCGTCTTTTAAGATTATCACTTACATTTGTTTTCTTTTTTTATTATTATTGTGTTTTGTAATGAATGAAATAGCCTCCTGTCTTCTTGCGTAACCTTACGGCCGTGTCGTCGCATCGACTCATGATTATCACCTGAGGTTTATACTCCAACTATTTTCCTAAGATCCAGGGTTTGTAGAAGGATCTTTTCTGTATTTCTGATGAAATAATCATAGCAAGATGTACATATTTGATAAGCATTTAGTAAAATATGGAAGAAACTATTTAGATACTTTTAGATATCGTTTGCTGGTGGAGGCATGTAAAATATTTTTACCTTGGAACAGTACTGTTTGAAAATTCATATGGGCCTGATTAGTAAGTAACAATACAATCATTTACGAGTGCTTAATGTTGCGGCTGGGATATTACTATTGTAAATTAATGAAAGGGTTAGAATTTACTACCGCGCTTCCTCTTGAGATTTCTCCTTCCGTTCATGCCCCCACTATGCATTTATGTATAAAATTACCACCCAGATAAAAAAGTGTGTATATATATATATATATATATATATATATATGTTCTTATTTTTATTGAGTATAAATTAGTCACGCTTCTCATTATAAATATAATTAGAGAAATTCCTGCTTTTCCCCAGGGCTTACATCCGATTGGAAATTACAGACACTCCCAAGTTTAAGAACCACTGGGTTAGAGCCAATACTGCTCATTGGGTTTAATGAACGTGTTTCATCTCACCCCTCAGTCTCTCTCTCTTCTCATTTTTTTGTTTGTTTCCCTTTTTGTCTCTTCATATTTTAGTCACTCTCGCTATTATTACAGGCTTTCCAGCTTTCACGAGTAAACGCAAGGGAATCCAAGGGAGTGTCTTCATCCACTACCTGGCCGAGAACCTCAAGGATTATGCCAACACTTCTCCACGACCAAGTCTGTCTTCCATACTTCTCAAAGTCAGCAGGGAAGTGGCAGTCCTCTACGAAACCGATATTGGTTCCGATAACCAATATCACGAAAATAAACAAGTTCCTTACATCCACTCGACGCTGCTTCGTGAGATTTACTTCTAAGGGTATGCGAGTGCGAGGCATTCGGCAATACTCTGTCGGTCTGTGTTTTTCTTCACCTTTTCAGTGATTTTTAAAGGATCGATAGTCTCTGCTTCTTTGGTTTCTGATTGTTCGATACTTGTTCTAACATTTGAAAGAAATTTCAGTCATTTCATTGTTGTCATCGAGGTTCTTGTCAGTACTATAATATTAGCTACCAAATAAATAAGACTTGATCTATATTTTTTTCTTGTGATCAAAAACAGCATTTATCTTAATTTACTAAATTTCGCTCATATTACAAGGTTGCTAATAGTACGAATTCAGACTACTGAAGAGTATCAGATCAGCCCAAAAACAAAAGTTTTGAAATGAAAATCAGATGATTTACTTGAGACGCTTCAGTTGGTAATGTCGATGACCATTTCTTGTCCATTTTATCCACTTATTGTGGGGAAGATTGCCAACGTCTACATTTCACATCAAGTAATAGATTAGCTCTCCATCTCCAGGCTCTTATATATGACCTCACGCTGCTGCCTCACACACACACACACACACACACACACACACACACACACACACACACACACACACACACACACACACACACACACACACACACACACACACGGGCATAACAATGGGCAGCACTAACTGAAATCAAGATCGAGTAAACATTTATCGTCATTTCAACTACGGGGAGATGTTATACATTACTGAAACTGAAAGAATGACTGCGACGTGAAAAGGCTTCCTCCCTCCGGACTACAAGCGCGTCCTATCGTGCTTCCTTCGTATCACATGCATGTATCCTACACTATGTAGGATACATTTCGTTAAGAATTTATCTCTGTATCGTTGTGCAACTGAAGCGTCTCAAGTAAATTATCTGATTTTAATTTCAAAACTTTTGTTTTGGGGCTGATCTGATACTCTTCAGTAGTCTGAATTCGTACTATTTGCAACCTTGTAATATGAGCGAAATTTAGTAAATTAAGATAAATGCTGTTTTTGAAGCATAAGAAAATGGCGACTGCATCATGGCAATCGAATACAATGGATCATACTACAAATGTGTCCATCTTGGAGCAAGTCATAAACTCAGGTAGCAGGTAGTAAAAGCTAAGAGTGATATATAAAGCTTTTAGAGATCGCTGGGGGCAAAGAAAAGCTCTGCCGTGGGTACCTTTCCAACCACAGAACTAATTCATTGATAACCATTAAAAAAATGACCGGATAAGACTCCTATAATAAAAGGACGCTTACCTATGGAGAATAGTGAATAGGATTCGGAGAGCTATAGCGATGTTCATTTAGTGGGCTTATCCGTTTTGAAGTAATTTAATGCACCATCTTTTTGGGATACAATGGCTAGGGACGAGCTTTGGTTAGTAAGGACTTACTATTAAGTTTAATGTGTAGGATTGCATGTAACTATGTAATGGAACAACTCATGTACTAGATATCGTAATGTTTGAAAGATTATTAGAGAGCGTTAAGTAGTGATGAAGCCTGTTAACTCCCAAAGGAGCATAAGATACACTTCATGTTTTTGTAATGTACTTTTTATTTTAAGTATGTGCAAACTAACTTTTTATTCGGATATATAATTGATTTAGTCACTGAGAATGTTGATATACTTTTATATGTTTCATATTGCTTTGGTATCGGACTTTTCCTATCATTTTCTTGACATGTAAGCCATTTATGCACACAAATGTATACTTCAATCTTTTGATATATAATTTGTTTGTGAGAATAATTCTCTTAATTTCTTAGTATATGATTTAGCCACTACAAGTAATACATATGTCTTATATCTGACTAGCTACTTAAAGTTTAGTACATTTTGATTCTTTTTTCATAGTTTTGGTTTTTGCTTCGTTGTACTGAGTATTTAGTTGTAAGTTATCTATCCAAAACTCTCTGTGTATTCAAAACTG
>NC_061843.1:17028724-17036224 GCF_019202785.1 Penaeus chinensis | reverse complement strand
CTCATGTATACCCTTTACCCAGGCAATGGAATCCTGCGCTTCTCCAAAGGACTCATCCCTATGTGGGGTCTTTGGAGCCATGAGGCAGGGCTCCAAAGATCTCAATGTTGACAGCTCCAGTTGCCACCACATCCACAGGGGTCTCCGCTGCTAGACAGAATGCTCCTGAACCAAAGCCTCAGGTCGTCCTTTGCCTAGCCAAAGAAATCTAGAGCCTGTTCCAAGATAAACAACTCCCAAGATGCTGGAAAGGGACAGCCTAAAGCTGTGGGTCGAGCCTTAACCTGCTCCACACCTGAAGAACCGAATACCCTAATCCCATGGAATAGTCAGGGAATTCATGCAAAATGGGAAGAACTGCAACATCTGATAGCTTCATGTATCCCGTTTGTGTATTTCTACAAGAGATTATGACCAGGGAAAAATTGTCCAGTTTTCCTGAGAGGATTCCAAGTTCAAGCCCATTATGGTACCTTTGATAATGGACCTCATGGAGGAGTAGCAGTGATGGTACGTCAGGATATTCCCTTCCAGACCATTCATACTGCAGGGGAAGGCTGTGAGAGTAGGCTTGACACGACATTACACTGTTGCATCAATCTACCTTCCTCCACATAATATTAACGTAGATCTACTTGGGCAGTTGCCTCATCCAGGAGGTCTCAATAGTTGACATCACCTCTGAGGAGAAAATTTGTGTAACCCTCGAGGAAGGGTCTTGGGGTCCTTGTTCTCAAGAGTAGAGGGTTTTACTGAACAGTGACACACCTACACATTTCCTAATTCAAACTAATATTGAGCTACCAGTTGCATTTCTCTTGGCAGGTCATAGAAGACTTACATGGAAGTGACTACTTTCCAATATTTTTCGAGTAGGTGAATGGTATTCCAGCCAATGGAGTGAAGAGATGGTGACTCGGACATGCAGACTAGAATCTTTTTAGATTAATTGCAATATTGCAGGGATCTGCGAATGAGTTTCAGTGTGTTCTAGATGCTGTTGATCATTTTGCATCACGAATTCACCTTGCAACAGAAGCATCCTTTTCTAAGAGTAGTTGGCAGTACTTTTGACCTCCAGTACCATGGTGGTTTGATGAATGCCAACAAGCTGTAAGGGCAAGAAAAGCAGCATGTTGAAACGACGCCCCAGCGATTAGACCTTAGTCTATTACAAAAGAACCCAAGCCAAGGCCAGGCAAGTGCTAAAGGAGGCTAGACAGACATTGTGGAGACATATCTCCTCGATAACTCTGGGCCCCCCTTAGCATGGGTATGGGACAAGATGTGTAAGATCGCTGGAAAGAGCACATCCATGTCACCACCTGCCTGAAGATAGATGGTGTGTGGCATCAGGTCTAGCCTGGTGTCTGCTGCACCCATGCCAGACACTGACACCCAACTGATGATAACGAAGACATTTCCAGTGGGTTGTGATGGAGGGGGGAGGAACAGGTGGCTCTGCAGCTGAAGTAGAAGCAGCAGAGAGTGGTGGTGGGGGATGTTGGGTCACCAAGCACAATTTTCTGATGCAGAGCAATATTGTGAGAGGTGGCCTGCTCCCCAGTATCTTCAGTACCATGGTTGGCCATCCTTCATCCACCAGAATTCACAGACTGGGAGGCAGAGTAAGCTGAAAGGAGCAGTGGGCAAGGGCGGTTCTGGCAGTCTCCAGGTGACCACAATGCGATTGATGGCCTTACTTTCGCGTTGAAAACGCGTTTGTTTACTTGCATGTGGTGCTGCTCTTTGTCCTAGGAAGAGATGTATATATGTTGAAGTTCAAGAGAGCACTGGATGCTAGCAAAAGTAAGGGCTGTAGTAGAGGGTTAGGTCTTTCGTACAGTCTCCATTTTCCATGCTTCCATGCTTATCTCTCCAGTTTTCAGTCACTATGTTTATGTATAGGAAACCTTTCGATTTTTTTTTTTTTTTTTTTTTTTTTTGCACAATGCCTATATCTAATTTATGCCTTTACATATGGTAACGTCAAAATCTGGTATTCACCATTTCATCATTTTCTGTGTTATCAGATACCGTTGTATGACAAATGATCGGTCATGTCTTCCTTTGATATTTTCAATGATATATTTATGAGCAACCCTCTCGAACATATAACGAAGTTCAACTGTTAGCATGAATTTCTTTATAATGATATATATTCGTTCCTTAAAATTAGAGTTGTTATTTAATTAAAAAGTAAATAATATGGGTTTATAATTATTATAATTTGAATTTCCTCACCCTGCCGCTAAAACAGCCTCCAAATCTCATGGCATGATCTCTCCATTATTTACTCTGTCGTTGTAAAGAGCGATACCTCTTCATGTTGTATAAGGTGCATAAACCATTCCCAATCCAAATTAACTTAAAAACATTCATGTGAAACATTTGCCAGTCCACCTGAAGCAATGAGAATTACAAACCCACCCCGATTTATGTGAACCACGGACACCAAAGGCAGTACTGTACTTCACTGTATATTACACCCATGTATACAGATAACAGTTTAATCATTTGATTTCTTAAATGGGCATTGGATATGATGGTAAATATGTTTTGTTCTTATTTGCAATCTAATCATGATGAGAGTAAAATAATGCAAAATATTTAGATGATAAAATATAACTGAAATATAAATACATAGACAAAACAACGCATGGTCATCGAAACGCAGGCTCCTAGTATCTGTTTCACCTTACCGACCACAAGTAAAAGTAACCTTTTTTTCTCTGAGTGCACTCAGATCATTGGTTTCTCCCACTGGCCCTAGCTGTGCTTTGTGTATGTGTGTGTGTGTGTGTGTGTGTGTGTGTGTGTGTGTGTGTGTGTGTGTGTGTGTGTGTGACAGGTATTTTTTATTTTTGAAACGTGCATAGATATCTTTAACCTTTTTATTGCAATTTACTGCCTGAAATGCCACCTCGTTTTGCATTTATTACTTTTTTTATCTTTACAAAAGTGTTTTAATTTCCTTCTTGGTGAATAATAGCAGGTCGAGGCTATGCGTCATCTGATGTCTCCCCACTTTGTTATTATTTTTATATAAAAGGAAAGAAGACTTATTACGGGCATTTAAATAATATAGAATTTGCAGACAATACCATTCCTTTCAATGAATGCACTTTCATTTACTTAACCTTATAATGTTAAGTTTTAACATTGACATTAAGGTGATCAGTAAAAAATGTCATGTTCTAAAGGTAAAGAGATTATATATACATAGTTATACTTGGAAACAGGCAGCTCACGTTTGCTTGAATATCAATGGGTACAACTCACGGCTCACTTCCTCCCTTCCTCCCTTAGAGAAATGAGCAGCGCCGTTGATTCAGCGCGAACCGAAGCCCAGCCGAAGGACGGGCGCGATGGCGGGATCCAAGGCTTGGCCAACACGACGGAGAACAGGGGCGCGGAGGCGGAGGAACCTGCGAAGAACGGTTCTGGGGGGTAGGTGGCTTTCGCTGGAAGTTTGGTCTTTAGGCTTTGTCTTTTTCCCTGCTGGTCCAGGTCCTGCAAACTTCTAGGGGGGAGGGGGGAGGTATTCTTAGTATATATGTATGCATTTATTTAGACGGGGAAGGTATCTTACTAAGCATATACTATTTGTTCATAGTTGCTTTGTAGTAGTAGCATCATTACAATTATTACCATCATCATCATCATTATTATCATTATCACCTTTGATATTATTATTACTATTCTTATTACTACTCCTATTATTACTATTATTATTATTATTATTAATGTTATTATTATCATCATTATCTTTATCTTCATTAATAGCATTATCATTATCGTTATTATCATTGCTATCATTATTCTTATCATTATCATTATCATTTTTATTATTGTCATCATCCTCACCATTATTAATTCATTATTATTGTCTTTTATTCTCACTGAATTTTCGCTCCTCATCGGTACAGTAAATTGGTAGCATTCTCGGCTAAATTATTATTATTATTACTATTATTGTTATTATTATTATTATTATTATTATTATTATTATTATTATTGTTATTATTATTATCATCATTATCAACATCATTATCATCACCATCTTACTATTATTATTATTATTATTATTAATGTTATTACTATTATTATTATTATTAATGTTATTACTATTATTATTATCACCATTACTTAGTTATTATTATTATTATCACATTATTATTATTGCATTATTATTATTATTGTTGTTTTATTGTTTTCATTGTTATTATTATAATTATCATAATCATTATTATCATCATCATTGATAATTTTATCATGATCATGATTATCATGACTTATTTATTTTTATTATTATTATTGTAAGGAACCTTCTCCTTCTGCGACCCTTCCCGCGAGCATCCTACAATGTCTCTCACTCCCGCGGATTTATCGCTCGAAGTCGCGTCCTCGTCTGTGCGCGGTTCTCTCTTTTTATTATCCTCTTTGTGTGTTTTGTCCTTGTTTTTTTGTTTTTCCTTTTTGGCTTTTGTTTTAGTCTGCCTGATAGCCGTTCTCTTTGTTCCTTTATATATACTTTCGTTTTTACCGTATTGTCTTTTACCAGTTCTTATTGATAATTTTATTGAGTTCTTAGTCACTGTTTTAAGCTATTTCTTTTACTTTTTTTTATCATAAGTTATTTAGTTTGCTTGCTGACTCATCATGGAGTGAAGGTACGACATCTTTTCGAAAGTCGTATTTATGGTCACCTATTTTTTTTTTTTCTCTCTTATTTGTATGTGTTTTCTCTTAGTTCATATTACGACATCCTTCCTGGTATTTTTTTTTAATTGTAATCTGGTTTTATATAGTATTTTCATTTTACGTGGCTGATGACGTCACAGAGTGTATATAAACAACCTAGTTTTACCGCCAAATACAGTCAGCCTATAGCAGTCAGTGTGTGTTATTGCCCCTCTTTTGACCTGAGAACACCGGATACCATAGCTACAGCTATACAAAGAGAAGTTAAGTCTAGAGAGCCTGATATTTTTATTTTACTAGGAGCTGGACGTGATCTCTATTTCTATAAGAAACATATACATTTAGTGATGCCTTGCTATTTTCTTTCAATGGTTTTACTTTTATTTTATTAACTTTTATTCACTATCCCCTCAGGACTTGCCTTCTATTCTTGTGCTTGTTTTATTCTGCCGTCCTTTTGCTTACTCTTAGCCTTTGCCCTAATTTTTTACTTTCCTTTGAGATGCACCTTCAGTGTTTGTGTCGCTGTGCTTTAGCAACTTTTTAAAAGTATTAGTTAAAGGCCTTTTGCCTAAGGACCATCTACGGCTCCTTTTTTTTGCAGCAGTTAATGTCAGCCTTTAGCTGTGCTGTGTGGTGCAGCGGTAGCGTTCTCGTCTAGCAATCTTGCTGACCTGCGTTCGAATCCCTCGCCGCCAGTGGATGGTAACCCCGGCCATTCCTTGCACACAGGGGATAGTTTAGAAGCAAAATGAAACAGACACTATGTCACACCAAGAATATCCATTGTTACAAATGGAATCAAAACTAAACTTTAAACTTTAGCTTAGCACTTCATTTTGAAGTCGCTTTTATTTGTTCACGGTAGTTTTAAATTACCTATAGGGTCTTTTTTATATTTCTTCATTGCTTTACCTGGTTTTATATATTATTTTCATATGTTTTATTCAGTGTTTACTATGAATGAATATTAAGGAGATACACACTGGAACTTGCCCCCAAATAGTTCGCATGCAGAGTCCCACCCCCACGCTACCACACCTCAAGGGGATCTGTACATGAGGGGACATTTCTAAGGGAGACTTGTCTCCCTTGCTAGCACAAAGGGAAGGGAGTTAATAGTGCGGGACCCCTAGCCACAGATGCACTTAGATGATACACCACATTATTATTATTATTGTCGTTGTTGTTGTTATTGTTATTATAAATGTTACTATTATTGCTATGATCATTATCATTCTTCTACTTTAACCCTTTACTCTCACTAAATATATTTATCACCATTATCCTTTATCCCCTACTAATCTGCGACCCTCGTCTTCACTGCCTTTTCCTCTAACTCAGTTCTCTCTCTCCTCATCTCCGTCGGTCCTTATCCTCATTCAGTCTAGTGTGTTACTCTGCGTTTTTTATTTTAATTGCATTTCGCTCCTCTTCCCGCAGGCGTCCTACCGCATACACAGTCGTGGACGGACTCAGTGAACGTTACCCAATGAACCATCGGCCTCGGGGCGCTGCTCTCATCTTCGCTCATTCCGAGTTCGATAATAAAACTGTATGTGTATGTATAGTCAGATAGATAGATAGATAGATGAATAGATAAATAGGTATAGGTAGGGGGACAGGGGGAGCATGTATGCATATATAGATAGATGAATAGATAAACGGATTGGTAGAGGGACAGTCTGACAAATGTATAATACAAAGAAACAGATTGGTAGGTAGATGGAAAGCCTCTATAGAGAGATCGCAAGAGCAGTAAGGGAAACTCTACCGTCTTCGATAGTTGGGATTTCACCCCCCCCCCCCCCCCATCTCACAGTTTTTACAAAAACATTTATTTGCGAAATACCAATTATTATTGCTGTTACATTTATAAATGAAAGATCATTCAGATTTCTTTCAGGAGAAAAAAGAAGGAAGAAACTACCAGAGTGAAATCAAAATGGGGATAGTACTAAACAAAGCAGGAATAGTAATAGTAGAAGGAGGGAAGGAGTAAAAGTCTGACCAAAATACATAAATTAGTAAAGTTGCAGACAGGGTCCGTGTGTCCCCTTCATTAAGTCGCTGTAGTATGAATGACAGCTGTTTATGAATCACTACTATTTATGAATGGCAAGTGTTTATGAGTGACTGCAGCTCATACATGGAAATGGAATGACAGATTAGAAAGTCACATAGGTTAGTAATAATACTAAAACTTTACTGAAAATCATTTTTAAACATAAAATAAAACACATATATGAACCATATCAAAAAATGTACATATTTCCAAATAACAAAAAGAACCATAGGCAATGTTAACCCAATCGCCACGTATAACAACATGCCATTCCCAATGTAATACAAGTTTATTGTATTTACACATAGATGGCTCTACCAGTGCTTAGTCACCAGGGAGTCGGTTATTAGTCCTACCTATCTCACGTGTTTACCCTTTTCCTCGACTTTTGGAAAGGTTCTTTTGCATTATTTGTTTGAAATGTAATCGAGATTTCAATAGCAGTTTAATAATCATCAGCAATAATAATAACAGTATCGATGTCAACTGTATTAAAAAAAAAAAAAAAAAATCCCACCAATTCAAGAAATGGGGAAATTAGGTTCGGTATCATGGTGTAAACAACGTGCATAAGATTGCAAGGTAATAATAGTCATAGAAAGATCTAACCGAGTGACAATTGCAATGGTTAAGTTCCATACATTTTAATCCGAAGTCTGGGTTCTAGCATCGCATTCGCATTCTTTGCCGTCATTCTGGCACCTGCGGGCCACCCCGAACCACGCCCCGCT
>NC_061843.1:17006224-17023724 GCF_019202785.1 Penaeus chinensis | reverse complement strand
TGACAGGCCTTTTTAAGATTATCTATTACACTTTTAGTGTTTTCTCTATAACTTTGTATTTGCAATAAATGTAATAGCCTCCTATATTTTTACGTCAAACATATGGCCGTTTCGTTGTGTCGACTCATGATTATATATATATACGGACAGAAAAAATAAATAAGTACCATTATCCTATGCACAAACTAATGAAAACTCCACAAAGTGTTCTGCTCCTTATTGACCACAACTAAAGGTAACAATAGTTTTGTTTTTTCCCGAACTGTACACACACACACACACATATATATATATATATGTATATATATATATATATATATATATAAATATATGTGTATATATACATATACATATATATTCATGTATATATATATTCCTTTATTATTTATATATGTACAAATATATACATACACACATATATATATGTCACATGTGTATACGGAATATATATGTATATATACATGCTGTATACTAAGGTGAAATTTGGCCCCAAAGATAAACGAGTTTGACGGCCCTGGCTTAGATCCTTTTAGATGTCGTTTGCTGACGTTGTCACGTTAGATGGAGTAAAGAGGAAAGGGTTCCTTAGGTTAAGGATAAGAACGGAAGTTGAGGGTAGCTAGCTACCTAGAAATTGAAATTTGTCTTAAGTAATAAAGGATGCGGCCGAGACCCCTTGCGTGGTTTTTCTTTTGTTTGTTTTGCATCGCTGGTTGGAAGGTTAGGTTTGTTTGTTTCATATGGAACCATGGACGTTTGGCAGGAGACACGTTTTTTCTTCTCTTTCTTTTTTCTTTCATTCACCTGCTTACTGTTATCATAGCAAGAGCTAGTCCCACTATGGTAACACCCTTGCAGGTGAGACCCTCGCCTGCCTCCCTTCCATCTCGTGAGGTGGAAGGGAGGTTCAGTGAGTCCCTCTTTTTTGTTTTATTGATTAGTTAAACTATGTAAAAGGAAATATGGAACATGAAATATAAAAGAAACATAATAAGATGTGGTGAAGCAGCTGGGTATGTGAGTGACAATAAAAAGGGTTGAAGGAGGTGAGCTTAGTGAAATGTGTGAAACGAGGGGGTATTTGCAAGTAGAGGGATGAAAAGGAGTTTATAAAAGAAAAGTATAAGGAAGGGGAGGCGGCGTCTGAAGTGTCTGTGTAAGGGCGGGAAACCTCTCCTGTCCGGCGCGCACATGTCATCAGTATGGTGCACGTCAGGCAAGGGCCTTCCCCTATCCCAAACAGATCTGCTGTGGTATTTATCCAAGTCTACATTCATGGGTGTGCCATGGGATTTGTGTGTTTGCTCATTGCGGATGGGGAAACATCCTCCCTCCCCCACCCAAGCATTTAGTTTACATAAAGAGGTTCTGGGGGATCTCCGTTAACGAGCGGTAGTGTCCTGGGCCACCATGGATGACTTGTTTGTGTGTGTGTGTTTGTCTATGATGTCGTTGTAGTTTGTGTTGTCTATATGTTGTATGCGATCCCAGGATCGTTTACTTTGTGTGTGTATGCGTATGTTCAGTGGCTCTATGTTGTATGTTTGGTGTAGTGATTGTGCGGTGATTCTGTTGCGTATTCTGTCTTGTATAGTGTGTTGTTTATCCAGTATAGTGCTCTGTTCTGTATAGATTACATCTTGATTTTTTGTAATTTAGAGATTGCAATCAGTGGCATGGGTGTGTATTCGAGTATGGGTCGTACAGTGGTTTTGTAGAGTTTGAGTTTAGTGGGTGTTGTGCAGTATGAGAAGTTTCTTAAGAGCTGTGCTTGCTTTTTTTATTCGGTGTTGTGCGTGTGTGTGAATACCGTTTCTACGGAAGTGTAAGCCTAGCATGTTTCCTGTGGTTGCGTAGGGTATGTCTGTGTTTTTTATTGTGAGTGGAGGTGGGTTGCGTCTTGCCACTGGTATGACTGTGAATTTGTTTGTGTTGGTCTGTATTTTCCATTTGTTTTCGTAGGTGTTGATCGTGTTTATGGTTGTTTGTGTGGCTACTTTCATGATATTTTTGGATTTGGATGGGCGTGATATGATTTGTGTGATGTCTGCGTATGCGGCGTAGTTGTTTTAGGGTGCTGGGGGTGGTAGGTTTGCAGTGTACAGGATGTAAAGTGTTGGTGAGAGGACGCTGTCCTGTGGAACTCCACTTCTGAGGTGGATGGGAGGGCCTAGGTAGGAATCAAGGCGAATTGAGGCTGTTCTGTTGTCATGGAAGTTGCATAAGAGGCGTGTGAAGTGTGGAGGCAGTTGTAGCTGTGCTATTTTGTATTTGAGGCCGTCATGCCACACCTTAACAAAGGCCTTGTTGATGTCTCGTAGTATGATATTGGTTTGGTGCTTGTTTGCGAGACTGAGAGCTATCTCCTCGTAATCGAGGGCGATTGCGCTCCCAGTCCCTATGTGTGGGCGAAAGCCGTGTTGCCTAGTGTTGTGTATGTTGTTGTATTCTTGGTGTGTTTTAAGTCTGTGTGATAATCCTCTCAAACAACTTCCCGGGAACTTCCATCAATGAGATGGGTCACCTCATGAGGTGGCTTCCCTTGCTTGGGAATCAGAACAAGTGAGGCTTGATTGGATTGGGCAGGGAAGTGTCCTGTTGCCAGGGCAGCGTTGAAGATGTGTCTGAGTCTGGAGAGCATGATAGGTGGAAGGTGTTGCATGATGAGTATGTTAATGTTGCTGGCTCCTGTTGTGTTTTTGGATCGTGTGTGTGCGTGTCCCATGTCTTCTAGTGTGATGGGGTGTGAGAGAGGGTTGTCTGGTGTGAGTGTATTAGGTGATATTGTTTGTGATGGGAGAGTCAGGTGTTGCAGTTGTTGTAGTGATTGTGTTACCTCGGCTTCTGTTGAGTTTTCAGCAGGGGGGATTTGAAAGTTCTGTTGCCAGAACTCCCTGTGGACAGCTTCCATCCCTCCCTGCTGTGTTTATCTTTTGTCTGTTAGTGTTGTCTGTGTATGTGATCGTCTGTCTGTTCGATCCTATGAGTCTCCTGTATTTTATCCAGAAGACTTTAGGATCTTTTGTGTTGTTGCATAGTTCTCTTGTGAGTGTTTCCGATTGTTAGTTGCTCATGTGTCTTGTTTCGTTGGTGAGTTGTATTTGAATTTCTCTGTGTCGTGTGCGAAGTTCTGTGTTCCATCCCTGTGTTTGAGCAAATTCCCGAACGTGTCTGTATTGTATTTTTAGTGTTTTTAGACGATGTGTTTCTCTGTAGCGCACAAGTTGTTTTAGGAATGTTTGCCTCGCGTGCAGTATGTATGTCTGGTACCACTGGTTAAAGTGGTGGTCTATGGTATGTGTGGGTTGCTCCTCGAGATCTGGAGTGTGTGTTCAAGTGCTTGTTTAAACCCTTCCCGATTTGCATGGTTAAGGTTCTCTTGAGGTGGTCTAGGTACCATAGTTGGGTTGGTGGAGAGTGTAAGTATCACGGGGAGATGATCGCTGGATGTGACATCGTCCGTGGTTATGTGGTAGTTTTAAGTTTACTTGTGTGTTAGCGGAATTATGTCTGGTGTGGTGGAGCTGTTGGCGCGTATGAATGTGGGGGCGTATGGGCCGAGGTGGGTGAGTGTGCCGTCGGAGATAAGTGACGCGAGGCCTCGTCCGAGGGGGGGTGGGGGGATGTAGACGGTGGCGATGATGATGGGTCCGTGAGGGGTGTCTATTTCAATGGACATGAGTTCTGAGGTGAAAGTGTCTAGTATTTTGTGTTTGATGTGTTGTTTGACAGCAATGGCTATACCGGCTCGTTTGTTTTGTTGGATGTGTATGTGTTGTAGTTGAATACTTTTACTGTTTGTGGATGTTTGAGTGAGTGTGAGTTTATGAGCATGATGTCAGGGTTATGTAGTTTGTTCTGGTTGCATAGTTCTTGTCTTCGTCTGTATGTCCATGTGTGTACGTTATGTTGTATAATCGTAAGGCGTGAGTGTAATGTGTTGTGTGTTGCAGCCATGGTATTACTTGGATGTGTTGTACCAGCCGTTCTGTAAGTGTTCTTGTTTTTGTTGTTTGATCTTTTCGATCTTGTTTGGCTGGATGAAGATGTTTCCTGCGTGCAGGTGTTGTGTGATTGTTTGTTCGTGAGTGCGGTTTTGGTATGTGATGTTTGTGTATATCCATTTGATTGTACCGCGTTGTATCTCGTGTGCCAGTTGTTGTCTGTTAAGGGGTTTGTAGAGTGAGGGGCGGGTGCCGTATGTTTTTGGATTGAGGTCATAATCGTCCCTATATATATATATATATATATATATATATATATATATACATATATATGTATGTAAGAATACATGATATTTATATTATAGGACAGTACTGTTTGAAAATTTAAATGGGCCTGATATGAGCCAATCTCCAACGTGTGCTAAGGTTGCGCCTGGGGTATTACTGGTGAAAATAAAATTAAATTTCTCATTATTTGGCCATGCTTGCGTTATGAGATTAACAAACACGTTCGAGAAAATCCTGCTATTTCCTAAGGGCTCGCAACCCCTTTGGAAAATACAGATGACCCCTAGGAAGGCGTGCCCCCCAGGTGTGTGTATATATATATATATATAGATAGATAGATATACATATATACATATATATATATATATATATATATATATATATATATACATATGCCACTGGGTTAGAGCCAGTACAGTTCCTTGGGTTAGTCCTTTTACTTTTATGGACGTGTTTATCGATACATATATGTTTGTGTATTGTATGTGTTCCCTTTTCTTCAAAATATCTCTCCCTCTCTTTTTTTTTTCTCTGTTATGTTTCCCCTCTTTGTCCCTTCATATTAAATCCATTCTCGCTTTTACTGCAGGCCATGTAGCTTACAGGACTGAATGCGAAGAAATCCAAGGGAGTGTCTTCATCCACTACCTGGCCGAGAACCTCAAGAATTTTGCCAAAACTTCTCCGCGACCAAGTCTGTTTTCCATTCTTCTCAAAGTCAGCAGGGAAGTGGCAGTCCTCTATGAGACCTGTATGCCTAGTGAAGAAAAGTATCACCAAAAGAAACAAGTTCCTTCCATTATGTCGACGCTGCTTCGTGAGATTTACTTCTAAGAGGATGCCTTCCGAGTTACTCCTTGGCTTGACCGTGCTAGACCTTCTGCATGAGTTGTTCTCTCTGATGTTTCAGTCATTTTATTGTTGTTGTTAAGGTTCTTGTCGGTACTATTGTTTCCTGCTAAATAAATGAGATGCTGATCTGTACATTTCTTCTCAAGAACAAAAACGGCATTTTCCTTATTTTCTTAAATTTCAGCTCATATTACAAGGTTACCAATCAGACTACATGACCCTACGCTGTCGCCAGGCGAACGCACGGGCGAACACTCACACACACACACACACACACACACATATACACACACACACACACGCACACACACACACACACACACACACACACACTCACACAGACACATACACACACACGCACACACACACGCACACACACACACACACGCATATGTTTTTGCCATGGTTAACTTTTTATTTGGATGTATAATAAATTTACTGAAAATATTGATATAATTTTATATTTGTTTTATTAAGCTTTGGTAACGAACCTTTTCCTATTATTTCGTTGAATTTGTAAATCTTTTATTCACAAGGAGATAAATTTTAATCTTTTGATTTGTTTGTGAGAATATTTCTTTTAATTTCTTAGTATATGATTTAGCCACTACAATCCATGTGTTAATCTGACTAACTGCTTTGATAAAGATTCGTATATTTTGATTATTTTTGTAGTTTTAGTATTCGTCTCGTTGTACTGAGTATTTAGTTATAAGTTGTCTATTCAAAACTGACTCATGAGAGTTTGGTTATAACGTTGTACTGCAACTAACCACATGTATTACTGCCACGTTAATTTATATGACTAGTATTACATGTACAAACGATCACTTTATGTAAACAAAAAAAATAAAAAAAAATAAACAAATAAATAAATAAGGTATTACAAGTAAGGTTTTACACAACCCTTGTAAACGGTTCTCCGGATATATCCTGCTCCTCACAAGACACA
This sequence comes from Penaeus chinensis, assembly GCF_019202785.1. NCBI lineage: Eukaryota > Metazoa > Arthropoda > Malacostraca > Decapoda > Penaeidae > Penaeus > Penaeus chinensis. The sequence goes on along the minus strand of NC_061843.1, from coordinate 17,017,688 downwards.
GAAAAGGATTTTCATTACATTTCAGGCGGTGTTCGCGCTGATCTACTACTTACCTTTGTATTATCTGTCTTCCTTTATCTGTGTGTGTGTGCGTGTGTGTGTGTGTGTGTGTGTGTGTGTGTGTGTGTGTGTGTGTGTGTGTGTGTGTGTGTGTGTGTGTGTTTGTGCATACTCATACAGACGCATATATAAATATATATACGTATATATGTATATACATATAAACTTATATATACATACATAGATATACATACAAATAACATGCATATACATTTAAACATATATACATACATACATACATATACATAAAAATAACATGCATATACATATATAATACATGTATACATATACATGCATGTATATATATACATACATAAATATTTATACATATATGTTCGAGTATATACATATATGTTCGAGTATATACACATATGCATATGTATAAATACATATAAATATATATCCATAAATATACATATATACACACATACCTATAAACATATACATATATATATACATATATACCCCCCCCCCCTGGTGGATGGGGGGTAGAAATGGAACATCACACTGGAACCTTTCCAGCTTCCAAATGCTTTCTGAGCTCCCACACCAGATAAGGAGAAAAGTCCACACTCTGTCAAGGAAATCTTACCTAGTGAATATGAAAGTATCAAGTATAGGAAATATCGTGTAGTAAAGACCATTGATGGCGTGTCCATCATGGATCTTCACATTTTTCAAGTGCATCGCAAGACAGTTTTATCACCAGATGTGAGTGTCCGTCTGCGTGCGATATGTGGCATTCCTGGGGCTCAAGTCTCATGTTCTCCTAACAAAACACAATCAGTGCAATGGAATCGTCTTTTCCCGAGACCTGATGCGGTATTCTGAGGAGAAAAGGTTAGAAGAACTAAAGAATTTTGATGTAGTGGCAGTAAGAAGAAAGCTGATGGTTTGGAACAGTCGACACCAGCTCTTCTTCTAACTTTTGAATCATTAGTCCTACCTGAATCGGTTAAATTGGCATGGTACCACCTCAAGGTAAAGCCATATGTTCCCAACCCTATGCGGTGCTTCCACTGCCAGCGTTATGGGCATGGAGCCAACATTTGCCGTTTTAAGGAAAATGGACAACCAAGAGTGTGTGTGAAATGTGGTACAACAGGTCATCAAGGAGATGATAACTGTCCAGGTCCAATAGCTTGACCTCAGTCCTCAAAGCTTTAGATCCAGAAACTGCCTCTATTGAGTTGTGCCACCAGAAGTGGAGTAGAAATGAGGGGTCTATTGAGGAGACTACCCCTGAATATGCCTGAAGCAGAGGCTCAGGTCTGTCCTTTACCCAGGCGAAGCAACCCTGAACCTATCCAAAGAAAGCCTGTGATAAATAGTTCCAGAGGTAAGCATCTGTCCATAAGGAACTCCCAAGAGCTGCGGCATTAGATGTTGTCTTCTCGATAAATGGAGGGAGCAATGGAGCCATACCTCTAGTAACAAGCTACGAGAGATTAGAGATGACTTTGGCAGTTGGGTGACCAACATCCATCCCAACTGACAAGTAGAAGTGTTAAGACTAAAAATCTGGCCAATTATGGGCCAATGATGGCCATAGGAGAAGCACTTTGTGAATGATGCCAAGAAACTGTAAGGAACCTTCTCATTCTGCGACCCTTCCCGCGAGCATCCTACAATGTCTCCCACTCCCGCAGATTTATCGCTCGAAGTCGCGTCCTCGTTCGTGCGTGGTTCTCTCTCATTGTCGTCTTTTTGTGTGTGTTTTGTCATTGTTATTTATTTTTTTTTTTTTGCTTTTGTTTAAGTCTGCCTAGTAGCCGTTCTTTTTGTTTATCAATATACTTTCGTTTTTACCGTATGTTGTCTTTTACCAGTTCTTATTGATAATTTTATTGAGTTCTTAGTCACTGTTTTAAGCTATTTCTTTTACTTTTTTATCATAAGTTATTTAGTTTGCTTGCTGACTCATCATGGAGTCAAGGTACGACATCATTTCAAAAGTCGTATTTATGGTCACCTAGATTATTATTTTTCTCTTATTTATATGTTTTTTCTCTTAGTTCATGTTATGACATCCTTCCTGGTATTTTTTAATTGTAATATTGTTTTATATAATATCATCATATTAGATGGTGATGACGTCACAGAGTGTATATATACAACCCAGTTTACCGCCAAATACAGTCAGTCTATAGCAGTCAGTGTGTTATTGCCCATCTTTCGACCTGATTGATTATTTTTAAATTATCTGCCGCGTCAACAGCTAAGTCATTAGCGGCGAACACATTGTTAGACTGAAATATTTAAATATTTAAAACGTAAAAAATCTATCAATAAATGTCATAAATAACAATAAGTATTATATTAAAAATCGAAGCATAAATATTATGCTCTAAATGTCTAAAAACTATTGCATAAACATTATGCATAACTAAATTTTATTGAAAATATTAGTTTCCCTAAGGAAACTAATAAGACCTTCTATGTCACAGTCCTCCTCCAATACATTTTTTAGTGTATATGCCTCTTCCTCTTTGGTCTGAGAATGTTGCACATCTTTCCATTATATGTGCGACCGTTAATGGCTCCTGGCATTCCTCACAGCGTGCTTCACTTTTAGCCATCATCGGCCCATGAGTCAGTCTTGTGTGCCCGATTCTCAGCCTTGTTATTACAACTTCTACTTGTCGGTTGGGGTGGATGCTGGTCACCCAACTGCCAAGGTCATCTCTAATCTCTTGCAATTTATTTCTAGAGGTATGCCTCCATTGTTCCCTCCATTTATCACGAGGACAACTCCTGATGCTGGGTTTCAAGTCAGTGTGTGGGAGAGGAAAACGAGCATCACAGGGCTGAGCTGCAGCTGCCTTGGCCTTCTGATCAGCTCGCTCATTCCCACTGATACCAACATTTTCAGATTTCGAACCATCTGTATATATTGCATATGATACTTGGTACTTAGAAGTGTGTTGAAGAAATATCTCTCTGACTTCTGCTTCGGATCTCTCCCCTTTCCCGATTCCGACCAAATCGAGCTCGATTTGATTAGTCCAAGGGGGGATTTGGGAAGTTACAACAGCCAGAACCTTTATAAGATTTAAATTAAGATCTTCCACCAGATTCCTAATTCTCCTACCATAGGATCGGCTATCCTCAAGGGGGTTGAAAACCAATCTGGATGTAGGAGATCCCGGAATCCTTTGTAGTCTCGTGTAGTTAATCAGGTTCATGTAGTCCCGGTGTAATGAAAGAGGTGGTTCTCCACTCTCAGCATACAGGGACTCCACAGGTGAAGATCTGAAAGCCCCTATACAGATTCTCAGAGCTTCATTATGAACCGAGTCCAACATCCGGAGAACAGTGGGAGTTGCAGATGAATAAGCGTCACATCCATAGTCAAGTTTACTACGAATAAGCGCTCGGTAAAGCCGCAGAAGCGTTGTGCGGTCTGCACCCCAAGATAGGTGTGAAAGAACCCGCAAAATACTAAAAGCTTTTGTAGCTTTCACCTTTAACTGTTTAATGTGAGGCAACCATGTAAGCTTTGAATAAAAAAATAGACCTAAGTACTTTACCTCTTTGACAAAATGCAGTGGGGTTGCTCCTTATAAGAGGGAAGGATGGAACTTTTCCCGTTTGTGGAAATGCATAGCCATGGTCTTGCTTGGAGAAAATTTGAACCCATGGTATGTTGCCCATTGCACAACCTGATTTTTTGCAGTCTGCATGTGCCCTTGCACATCCTGCAAGCTTCCTCCTGAGCAGTAAAGTGTAAAGTCATCCACATACAGACTACATGAGACAGCACTTGGAACGACCTTTACGATGTCATTTATAGCAATGGCAAACAGGGTTACACTTAAGACACTCCCTTGTGGGACCCCTTTTAGCTGGTCTTCCAGGTTAGTCTCCAAGACTCCTGTCTCCTGATAATACAGGACGCCACGCACGGCAAAGACACTTGGGAGAGTTCTCCCTGGCCAAAGATGGAATGAACCAGGAGTGGATGCACTCATAGGTCTTGGTGCACCAGGAAGCCATTTTGTCACATCCCTCACTGGTGACCCCTCCAGTATGGGTAGCCCTTTGGTCCGGCTCACCAGCTCATTGGGACCTCAAGCTACGGCAAGGCGGCTTCCTTTAGGGGGGTCTTTTTGACCTGAGAACACCGTATACCATAGCTACAGCTACACAAAGAGAAGTTGTCTAGAGAGCCTGATATTTTTTAAAAATTTTACTAGGAGCTGGACGTGATCTCTATTTCTATAAGAAACATGTACATTTAGTGATGCCTTGCTATTTTCTTTAAATGGTTTTACTTTTATTTGATTAACTTTTATTCACTAACCCCTCAGGACTATTATTCTTGTGCTTGCTTTATTCTGCCGTGCTTTTGCTTACTCTTAGCTTTTGCCCTTATTTATTTATTTATTTATTTATTTATTTTATTTTATTATTATTATTTTTTTTTTTACTTTCCCTCGAGATGCAGCTTTAGTGCTTCTTTGTCGCTGTGCTTTAGCAATTTTTGTAATTATTTTATTTTTTATTTTTAGTTAAAGGCCTTTTGCCTAAGGACCATCTACGACGTAAGCCTTTAGCTTAGCACTTAATTTTGAAGTTGCTTTTATTTGTTCACGGCAGTTTTAAATTAACTAAAGGGCCCTTTTTATATTACTTTATTGCTTAACCTGGTTTTATATATTATTTTCATATGTTTTATTCAGTGTTTATGAATGAACACTAAGGAGATACACACTGGAACTTGCCCCCAAATAGTTCTCATGCAGAGTCCCCCCCCCCCCCCCCCCCCACGCTATCACACCTCAAGGGGATGTGTAAATGAGGGGATATTTCAGGTATAGACTTGTATCCTTTACTAGTACAAAGGGAAGGGAGTTAATAGTGCGGGACCCATGGCCACAGATGCACTTAGTTGATACACACCAAAACCATTAACAGTCGTCACACATGTAGTAGCAAGATGTGCAACATTCTCAGACCAAATAAGTATGTACTTGTCTGGGGAGGATTGTGGCATAGATGGTCTTATTTGTTTCCCAAGAGAGACTAATAATTTCAATAAAATTTAAATATGGATAATATTTATGCAATGACTTTATACATTTATCGCATAATATTTATGCTTTGATTTTTAATATAATATTTATTGTTATTTATATTTATTTATAAGATATTTATTGATAGATTTTTAGGGTTTTAAATATTTGAGTATTTCAACCCAACAATGTATTCGCCGATAATGACCTTAGCTGTTGACGTGGCAGATCATTTGAAATAATCAATCAATCAGGAATCCATGTAAAATGGGAGGAATTGCAACATCTAATATATTCACAGGATATTCCCTTCCAGGCCATCCACCTGCAGACGACACTGCAGGTGAAGGCTGTTAGAATAGGCTTGACACGACCTTACATTGTTGCATCCATCTACTTTCCTCCACATAATCTCAACATAGATGATTTAGAAGATCTACTTGGGCAATTGTCTCATCCATTTCTGCTCTTGGGAGACTTCAATGACTGGCTTAACCTCTGGGGGACAGTTTGTGCACCCCTCGAGGAAGGGCCTTGGAGTCCTTTCTGAACAGTGACACTCCCACACATTTTCAAATTCAAACTAGGACATTCTCCAATATGACAGTTGTAAATGACATTTCAAATCCCGATATATGAGTATAACACGTTCGTTCCCGAAAAGCACCTTTTATCTGACTAGCCTGCCTAGCGTGGCACTTTTCCATATGCTAAAAGTCAACTGATATTGGTCTCAGTTTGTAACTACAGTAAATCAGAGCTGTATTTAATAATATAATTGTGTCCGTGTATATATATACATATATACATATATATGTATATAAATACATACATACATATATATATATACATATATATACACATATATACATATATACGCATATGTATACACACATTCACATATATGTGTAAAAATGTATGTATATGAGTATATATATGTATATATATATATATATATATATATATATATATATATATATATATATATATATATATATAGCTAAATATCCACGTACATATACAGAAACATGCGTAAGCACACACACATTATTTAGATATGTATATATGTATGTATATATGTATATATATATGTGTGTGTGTGTGTGTGTGTGTGTGTGTGTGTGTACTCATCCCCACACACGCGCACTCACACACTCACGCACACATTATTCATTCATTAAAAATCCAATTGCTGAATTAATATATCAGTTACCCCATTGTCAAAAAGGAGAACCGTTTGTAACGTTCTTAGGGCCAACTGCTTTAATTTCTTCAAATGCTCTGCCAGCATGCAATTACTCAAGCGACACTACGTTTTATATAAGACAGTGGAAGATTAAAGACGAAGAACGAGAAGTGACTGATCCACAAAACCTTGATACATTGTTTTAGAAAAGAACAAGACGATCTTTTCCGTGCTGTATTAGTTTTCTAGTGTTGATGGTTAGGTAGAGAGTTTGCCAACTGCTCTTCTTTTGAAAATCTCCCCCAGGATACAATCGACAAACTTGACATCAGCAGACCTCTTCAACTCCATATCATTGACAGTAACGTAGAAAAGAATGAGGACTTTAACCACAAAAAATATGCCTTCTAGAACTAGAAAAAGAATTTGCCAAACACAGAGCATCAGCTCTAGGGGAAGATGGAACCACATACAAGATGCTTTCTAACATGGGACAAGAAAGTATGAAAATTCTGCCTCAAATGATGGCCAGATCCTACCAAACTGGCAAACTTCCATTTGCTTGAAAGCTTGTCATCATCCAGACCATCCCTAAAGTCTCAGAACCAGAAGCCTTCATACCAATTTCTCTTTTAAGTTGTCTTAGCAAAACCATGGAGCGAATTATCCTGGCAAGACTCCAATTCAAAATCTGTGAGTCCAATGCCAACCTCTCTGCATTAAGGAAAAACACAGGACAACATAGCCTTTCTCAGATCCAACCTTGACCATGGTAAGGCAACCCTACTCCTACTCATCATGCCCAGCATGACTTAATAACAATCCGTGCAACTCCCTAGGCCTTACATTCAAACACTATGCAATCAAAACACCCAAACTAAAGTGGCCTCTGATATTAATAAGATGGCTATAGAAAACAATGGTGCAATAGTGGTCATTCAGGAGCTGCCATTCACTGTTCAACTTTCATAATCTGATGAGTATTCCACACTCCAGACAGAAGTTTTTGCTATTGAAAAAGCCCTTTTTTATGCTCTTACTACCATTTAGGTGGAAGTTCTCATTTACACAAACTCATTCTCTATCACCCAAGCCCTCAACAACCAACTCTCCATTCAATCCCCACTTACGGTTGTCTTTGAATAGCCTAACTCTTTCCAGTTTCAAATTGGGAAATCAAAAAAAAAAAAAAAGAAAGAAAGAAAGAAAGAAAGAATATCTATCTATCTATCTATATATATATAAAGTGTAGATAAGCTAGGGCGTCGGTTGAGCCTGAATCTCCAGGCATACAAAATGTTACTCATTGTATTTTAAGAGCTTTAATCCCTTGTTTTGTAGCAAATCTCTTCCAAGTGAACAATAGATCAGAATGGCATTTTTGTATGGTGTATTTTGCACCCTGCCTTATTTTTGGCACTATAGTACAGTGCTAAAATAACTTTTTTGCGGCGTTTACTCTTGACTTTGAGTGTTGTATCCTTCAACCAGGAAGGCATGACACAGTTGCGATGTCTGTAAATCCACTACTTCTTCAAGGCTTATATCGAGGGTTCGAACCTCTTACGTGCCAAGGGGACTCGATATCATTTATACATGCATACATACTTACATACATGCACACATACGTACATATATATGTGTGTGTGTGTGTAATTTTATCATTATTTCTATTAAACCAAGGACTTTCGAAAAAGTGATTACATACATACATACATACATACATACATACTTACATACATACATACATACATACATACTTACATACATACATACATACATACATACTTACATACATACATACATACATACATACATACATACATACATACATATATATAAATCTATAATAAATATATATATGTGTGTGTGTGTGCGCACACACACACACACACACACACACACACACACACACAAACAAACACACACACAGACACACACACACGCGCGCGCGCGCACACACACATATAGAGTGAGTGGGTAACGACGTCATTGTTCGTTTTAACACTGATTTGCCGCTGAATGCGCTGCCAGGCATAAGGCGAATCAGGGAAAACTATCATTCCAGACAGTAAGCTCATATATAAACAACAACAAAACAAGACTTGTCCAGATAATTCTTCTACCCCCCCCCCCCCACACTCTCTGTTTCTTTCTCTCACGTCCGCTCCCTCTCTTTCTCTCTTGTCCTCTCTCTGTCTGGTTCTCTCTCTCACTTTCCTTCCTCCTCCATCAGTCTGTCTCTCCCTCTCTCACTTTGTTGCCCTCTTTGCCTATCTCTTTCATCTTCTCTTTTTTATCTCGTTTTTCTTTCCTCTCCCACTCTCTCTCTCTGTTTCTCCACTCGCACTCCCTCCTCTCTCTCACCATCTCTCTTTCTCACTCTCCTTTTTACACGTCTACGCACTCCTCTCTGTCTGCCAGTGCCTCATATAGTCCTCGAAAGAGTTGATAACATATTGAATATATTACCTAGTATGAAAATAAAACAGGACATTTTTTTCAACTACACACAAATCAACACAAGGAGAATTTAGTGCAGAAATCAGTCAGCACTATTTTTTTTAGTTGCCATGGTGAAGTTTTCGTAAAATTATATTGTATTCTCGTGATGGAGGAGACAGCTCTAACCCTGGTATTGCTTTTTATACGCTTCGTCTGGCTACAGGAACGAGAAATTATTATTATTATTATTATCAGCTTAATATGAACAAGTTTATTTAACTTCATCCGCATTATTGCTTTAGTTACTATTATTTTCTTCTAATAACTTTCATATATTTACGTCAATGTTTATAATCATAAACATCCATCCATGTTATTATTTCTAATCCATTCCAGTATTGTATCATTACGCGTTTGATATTCCAAATCAGTCTTGGTCGGGTGTCGCATTCTGTTATTTTTCCTTCCGTGGATCGATCGTTGATGTTACCGTAACGTTCCATCTCTGTCAGTCTTCCCGTTACCTATGATTCTTATTTCAGGCGCAGAGGGAGGCCAGGTCGCCTCTATATTTTCATTAGGGACGCCCCTGAGTCAAGGCATTCCAAACCCAGCATAATGGACGAAAATGAACAAAAGTAATCACAGAGAAAGGAAGTGAGTGAAATAGGAAAAGACAGAGACAGATGTGTGTGTGTATAAATATACATATACGTATATATATATATATATATATATATATATATATATATGCACATACATACATAATGATATATATATACATATATATACATATATATACATATATTTCCTTCTTTCTTTTAAGTTATTGCCTGAACTTCCATACTCTATTTGTCTAAGGCAAATCACTTTCATGCCTTTTTATTTGTGTGTGTGTTTCTGTGCATACACACACACACACACAAACACACACACACACACACACACACACACACATATATATATATATATACATATATATATCTATATATATAAACATGAATATGTATATGTATGTATATATGTCTATACATGCATATATATATATATATATATATATATATATATATATATATATATATATATATATATATGTATATACCTGTATATATATACACAAACATACATATATATATATATATATATATATATATATTTATATATATATATATATATATATATATATATATATATATATATATGTGTACTCGTATGTATACATATGCACACACAAACACACACACATATATGTGTGTATGTATATATATATGTGTGTATATATATACATATATATATATATATATATATATATATATATATGCATATGTTCATTTTTTTCTTTGATATCCACTGAAGGTTCGGTTTTAGTAACATGGCCCAATGTTTTCGTGTATGAATCCAGTTTCCTCATCGCATACAGACAACAGAAATAAAAACAATAGAAAAATGCATAAAAACTACCTACTTTTGACAGAATTATAGAAGTCCTGGTAACAGCAAAAAGAAAGGAAGGACGATAGAAAGAAAACAAAAACAAAACAAAACAAAACATAGGTAAAAGAAAGAGTTGTCGTTCAAGGCAAAGAAGCAAATATAATAAAAAGGCAAGAAAGTCGTTTGCTTTAGACAATGAGGTATGGAAGTTCAGACAAAAAAGGAGGCGCGCCTCTTCTAATGGACACGCATGATATGGGGGAGGGATAAGAGCCAGGCGGGTGATTCACACAGTTAAGCGTGTGTAATGAATTGCCTCTCCCTGCCGGGCTATTATCATGGGCAATTCTCCTCTATCTAAACCTCATATGTTATTCTCCTCCGACACAGATATATTGGCACGATTCAATATGTACGGTTGTTATATGGATGTTAGGAGTAAAACAAGTAGAGAATTAAAGACTAATGAATATATATGTATAACTATATTGTCATTGTGTTGTGTGTGCCTGCGTGCGCGCGCCGTGTGTGTGTGTGCCTGCGAGCGCGCGCGTGTGTGTCCATTTGTGTGTCTGTGTTTGAGAGTGAGATGCGATGCAAGCAACAAAGAAATTCACATACAGAGTGGCACCTTAACAATCTGTTGTATATACTGATGTGTTTTTCTGATAAGTTAGAACGTAATTGCCATTCTTTACTATTGGACAGGTAAATGTATAAAACAACACTGTTGGGACTTAACCCAATCGCCCCGTATCGCAAGAGTACATCCGAAGACCACTGTAATACAAGTTTATTTATTGTATTTACACATAGATGGCTCTACAAGTCTTTAGTCACCAAGGAGTCAGTTATTAGTCCTACCTATCTCACCTGTTTACCCTTTTCCTCGACATTTGGAAAGGGTCTTTTGCATTATTTGATTGTCTTAAATGCTATCGAGGTTTTAATAACAACTTAGTTACAATAACAATAACAACATCGATATCAAAACATTTTCCCGCCAATTCAAGGAATGGGGAAATCTGGATCGGTTACTAGGGCTACTGATAGACTCCTTGCCGGCTGAGAACATGTGGAGTCCTCTGAAAGTAACAAAATTCACAAAAAAATACAAGGGACAGAACATTAACAGAGTGTGAGTGACTGTCATTATTCAACCTTAATGACTTGGCACCAAGATATACGGGGAATAAACATGGCGGATAAAACATTTGATAAAAGGGGACACGGGGGCTGGGAAAGAGAAAGTGAGAGTGAGAGTGAGAAAAACAGCGACAGAAAGACAGAGAGATGGTGAGATAAACAGCGACAGGAGTGAGGG
>NC_061843.1:16988724-16993724 GCF_019202785.1 Penaeus chinensis | reverse complement strand
TCCACCGAAGGCATGAATCGGGTGTTCCGGGGAGACTACGCCTTTTTGGAATGGGAAATATTTTATCTGCTCAACTATGGGACTGACTGTCGGGCCATTATGTTGCCTTTTTCTTTCCTCACTTCTTTCGCAACCTTCGCAATATCCAGAGATTCTCCACTCATTCCAATATTTAACAAACTGTGAGTAAAATAGTGAATATATGTTGATTTTGATCCATATCTATAGACCAATTGCATCTATATATGAACCAATCCACTAACATATATTTAACACTAGAATCCTAGACATGCTGTCAGCAGGATTCTTTAAGAAGTGGTGGATGGAAATGAACGTGAACAACAACGTCTGTGCCGCCCTCGAGACGGCGCCCATCGAACTGAGGACGATCGTCACGCCCTTCATTGTGCTGGGCCTCGGCGTCCTGGTGGCGCTGGGGGTCCTTGCAGCTGAGTTCTTCTTCATAAGACGCGGGTGAATCGTGCCACGAAGGAATCTGCTTGGCGCGGACGCTGCAGCGGAAATGCGTTGATCTTTGGTGCGGGAGGATGCTTAATTTATGTTTGCTTGTTTGTTTACTTCTCTGATGATTTCGTAAGGAACATTAATGCCTCCATAAGCAATGATACGTAATACCATTCTAGTTCCTTCGCGTGAGACTGCCTTATTCCCATAACTGCTTGCAATTAACTAACGGAATTACTTACACGTCTTGTAAGGCACGTAATAGAGGCGGTATAATTGGTTACACAAGGGATTTTATGTTTTTTTCTTTCTTGTGACGTTGATATACACGCAATCAAATTCTAAACATGACCTTTTTGTTATCCCTCTGTATAACAAACGAAAATACGAACAAAACCACAGAACTAAATACATTTTATATAACATACTATGAATATGTTGAAAAATATGAATATGTTATTCAAATGAAAACATAAACTACAATAAAAAAAAAAAAAAATGTGATCAGACAGCTGCCTATAAGAAAGTTGTTTCAGAGTTTGGTTGTTGCAGTGAAGCCTTCATAAAATTACCTTTTATGCTGCTCTAGTTAACCTCTTTACATTCTGGAGATGTCGGCGCTGCCAAACATTTTTTTCCGGTGGTCGATATAATTGTGGTAACTGTATAATGGGATGCTTTATTGGAAATAAAAGTGAGGAACTAATGTAACTTGATTATTGTTATAATTTTAATTATTATAACCAAGGCAAATGAGAAATGAAACAGCAAGTTAGACTTGTATACACACACACACACACACACACACATATATATATATGTGTATGTGTGTGTGTGTGTGTGTGTGTGTGTGTGTGTGTGTGTGTGTGTGTGTGAACACAAACACAAACCTAGTAATATGTATACAAATATGAAAAGGAAAACAGCCACAATAAGAAATCAAAATAAATCATGACGTTTCGAACTCTTCAAACGCACACACACAAACACACATATAGATATACATATATGTATATATATGTATATATATGCATATGTATAAATGTGTATAAATATGCATATATATATGTATATATACACATATATACATTTGTACACATATGCATATACATACATACATATACAGACAAACTCACAAACTGAGAATTCGTATATTGTTCTTAATATATATATATATAAAATATAATATATATATATATAAAATATAATATATATATATATATATATATACACACATATATACATACAAAGGCATATGTATACATATGTATTCACATACATAAATATATATATATATATATATATGAATACATGTATATAAATATATATATATATGAATATATATGTAAATATATATATATATATATATATATATATATATATATAAGCATAAAAATACATATACACATATATATTATATACACACACATATATATACACACACACATACATACACAAACACACACACACACACACACACACACACATATATATATATATATATATATATATATATATATATATACATATATATATATTTATTTACTTATTTATCTTATATATATATATATAATACATATTATATATATATATATATATATATATATATATGTATGTATATATATATATATACATACATATAATACATATGTATGATATATATATATAAATAAATAAATATATATATATATATATATATATATATGTATATATATATGTGTGTGTGTGCGTATAATATATATATATATATATATATATATATATATACACACACATATGCATATATATATATATATGCATATAGGTATGTATATATATGTATATATGTATACATATATATATATATGTATATATATTATACACCCTCCTCACCCTTGTTTCCCTTAATCTCCCTTAGTCTCCCCTACATCCCTTTTGCTTTAGTCTCCCCCTTTACCCTCTTCTCCAACCTTTTCCTCCCCCTTCTCTCTCTCTCTCTCCTCTCACTCTCTCTCTCTCTTTCTCTTCACGTATCATCCTGACACCCATACCCTATTTACTCTAAATACTTTCATTCTCTTGCTCTCACTTCTTCCTCGTTCCCTTTCCTTTCATTTTCCCCTTTCCCTTCCTAATCTTGCGTCCTTGCTTACTTCCTATCATGCTGATTTTTTCTCGTTCCCCGTTCTTTCGTTATGCTATCTTATCCTTTACTCTCGTTTTCTCCATTTCCTCTTTCACTCCTTTCGTTCAATTCTCTTCTCTTCTACTTTGTGATCTACGTTCTTCTGTATCTTTCTATCCCCCATACTAGTCTCCTCGCTTTCTACTCTTTCTATTCCCCCGTTGACCTTACTAATTTCTTTCATTTCCTCATTTCTTTCATTTCCATCTCTCGGTCCTTTAATTTCTCTAGTTTTAGTCCTTTTCCTTAAGCTTTCGTCCTCACACCTACCCTCTATCCCCTACCCTAATACCCTACCTACCCCTTGACACCCTTGATATCTGAACCCCGAATCCTGAACCCCGAGTCCCGAATCCTGAATCCCGAACTTGGGTAATCCAGCGGGCGGCGCTCAAGCACGCTGGAGATGATTCCTTCCCACACCACACGGATACACTGATACTGCCAAACCTTGTATTTAATGAAAAGTGTATAAATAAAACTTATAACTGTAATTTCCCGAGTTTTCCTCTTTGAGCTTCAATGCTTCGAATTAGTGAGGTGACTTATTTTACGTGTTTTTATCGTGTTATTTTATTATATTCGGTCTTTTAAGGGAAGATGGGGATCTTAATATAATCTTTGCTCAATCTCTTATACACTAATTTTAATTCTTAATGATTTCGACGCTTTTATCATTCGTTTTAGTACCAAACCCCTCCCCTTTTTTCCCTACTATTTTCATTTTACGTTATTTTGTTTTTATAATTTTAAAACTTGCTGTTGCCACAGTGACGTGGCTTAACCTGTATAAATACACCTGCGAAATAAATCTGAAAAGAAGTTTTCTCTGGACTCGGTGTTTGAGTGTACCCCTGGATTACCCTATACTGTGGCGTCACTGGAGCAGCAAGAACAAGGTTGTGTTTGAGCCATTTTTACATGCCAGTTAGGACAGTGCTGGACGTGGGCATTTAAGCTAACACAGGGTTTACCAAGTTTTATTGGCCAGCACCAGCCAGAGATACCCCCATTAATTCTTAAGTTCACACACACACACACACATATATATATATATACACACACACACACACACACATATATATATATATATATATTTATACCTGTACGTGTGTGCGTGTGTATGTGTATGTGTGTGTGCTCGTTCTTTTGCGCGCGCGCGCGTTTGTGTGTGTGTGTGTGTGTGTAGTTATGTATATATATATATATATATATATATATATATATATATATATATATGCCGCGATAGTACAGAACACTGACCTCCGACCCTCATGGTCCCGAGTTCAATTCACCGTCGAGGCAGTCGTAAAAATGCCTGCGCTCCGACTGCTGGCTCGAGCCCGATCTCTCGGCGAGAAAACGACATAACGCCTTGAGAAGTCAAACGCAGGTGTCGCAGGGAAAGTCACCGCCGTGCCACACGTGTTAGCCGGATCGCGGTTGATTAGGAAGCGCATGCAATCAGGCAAGGGTGGCACTGCCAAATAACCTCTTAACCCCTTGCCGACGGATACGACGGCTAGACACGTGCTTTGCCCACTGTTAGTACTTGTTTGATTGTTTATACACATAGATGGCTATACTTGTACTAAGTCACCAATGAGCCAGTTAGGAGTACTGCCCGTCTCGCCCGTTCACCCTTTTCTTTGATTTACAAAATATTTTACATTATCTTATTTTGCTGTTACTAATATTAAAAAACATTATAATAATTATAATGTTTATAATGAAAATAACACCATCGATATCCATAGCACTAGTAAAAAACACGTTTTTCCCGCCAATTCAAATCACGTATGGTCACAAGGTCTACTAATTGACTCCTTTGTGGCTAAGCACTAGCAGAGCCATCTATGAGCAGACATTTCACAAAAAATATAGAAAATGGGCACAGCATTTTCCCCATTTTTTGTTCATTTTCCCCGACGGCATTGGGTTAATAGTGAATGAGAGAGACCTATGTCCTGCAGTGGATTGAATGGCTATTGAAAACAAACAAACAACAAAAAATATATATATATATTCACACACACACACACACGCATATATGCATACATATATATATATATATATATATATATATATATGCATATATACATATATATAGATATGTATGTGTGTGTGTGTGTTTGTATATATATATATACACACACACACAAACACACACACAGATATATATATATATATATATATATATATATATATATATATATATGTGTGTATGTATGTATGAAACACCAGAGGGGTGACTGATATGGGAGGAAGATTCACAACTGCACAACGTTTCACGAGAATTTGGAGGCGAAGGACTTGACCGTAATCGGGTATATACCGTTCATTCGTTGTGATGGTGCCTGTTGGAAAAGTA
>NC_061843.1:16948724-16953724 GCF_019202785.1 Penaeus chinensis | reverse complement strand
GGGGCCTGGGGATGTTCTTCTACAGGCTTCTAGGGCTCGGACAAGCTCATCCATTGCAAGATCTTAATTGTAATCAAAGTCATCTCCTGTGGCAAAGTGAATAGGTTGCAGCTCAGCCGCTACATTGATGGTTAGGAATGCGCGATGGTAGTTTGCTGAGCTGCTTGTATGAGAGAACTGCCTGGCGAGTACATTAGCAATGTCTCTAGGTGAATCGATATTATTGCCCTCTTCAATGATGTTAATTTTGAAAGATATTTTTTTTTTTCTTATTGATTTTATTAACAGTGGACCAAACCTCTGATATTTTTGTATTGCTGTTTATTGTAGAGACAAAGCTCCACCAGGAGTCTCTTTTTGCTTGTCTTATTATTCTATGAGCCCTAGCTCTTGCTTGTTTGTAATTGCAAAAGTTCTCATTTATGTTATTTTTGAAAAGCCTGTAGGCTTTATTGCGTCGGCACAGCGCCCTGCGGCAATCTGGTGTCCACCATGGAACTCTATATTTAACACTATCTGTCGAAGTTTTAGGAATGGATAGCAATGCTGCTTCTAAAATTGAATTCTGAATATTTTTTTACTTTATCATCAATGGTTTCTCCAACAAGTTCGAGCTTGACGCTCTTTGTGAAGGCGATCCAGTCTGCTCTTTTTACGTTAAATTTAGGGGTTGAAGGCGTTCTCACTGTGATGCATGAATATTCAATCAAAATAGGAAGATGATCGCTTCCCAACGAGTCGTCAATGGTGTGCCACAGGCACTTGGCTGCTATTGATGAAGAGACCAGTGATAAGTCAATAAAGCTCAAATTACTGGTATTATCGTCCACCCGCGTCGGTTTACCATCGTTCAGAAGGACTAGATCAGACTCATTAATCAACTTAACTACTTTCTCACCTCTACCATCCGCTCGCAGGGAATCCCATAATGTATGATGAGCATTAAAATCACCTAATATTAATTTATTTTGCGGCATACTATCCTGAAGAGCAAAAAGCTCATCATAAATTACCATTTTATCAAGGGGACAATAAACCGAACATGTAGTCAGGTACGTGTTATTGATTTTTACTTTGCATTCGACAAATTCCAAAGTAGAACCAATAGTCACTTCAGTGAAAGGGAGGTTTTGGTGGATGTACAAGGCGACTCCGCCTCCACCCCTACCCTCACGATCCTTCCGACAGAAATGGTAGCTCCAAAGCGATACGACCTCGTCAGAGAGCATAGGACGAGGCTAATAATCTGAGGTAATTTATTTTAGATCTAAGACTTCGACAGTTCCATTGTATAATGGTTAACGCAAAGATTACGTTTTATGGGGTTCAGAAGTGTCTTGTCCGCCAGTTTTAATTCTTTTTTTCTGGGAGGGAGGTTCGTTCTCCTCTCCCTCGCTACCCAGGGGCCTCCCATGGGTATTTTTAGAGATAGTAGCCTCCATGTCCTGCGTCTCGCTGCCAGGGAGACGCCCGGTGGAGGATGATCTACTTCGAGAAGCAGACCAAACACCAGACGAAGTCCTAGCAGGAGCCGCCTGGACGAGAAGGTGCGATCCAGATTGTGTTTTGGTATCATCCTCCTTATGATGCTGCTGCTTTTGTTGGGTTGGATTCAGCAATTTGTTGAATTGTATTTTTAAATTGTTTGATTTGACTCATTAATTCCTTAACCGGTTTCATTAACTCTGCAATTTCTTTATCCTGACTGATGCCGTTTGCACTGGAAGTGTTGTTAGTTGCTGCAGAAGCGTAAGAAGTATTGGGTTTGCTGGTCAAACCTTCAACTTTCCTCTTGGCTTCACGGTAACTAACATCATGTCCTCTCATGTATGCTAATATTTCAGTCTCCTTCTTCAAGCTGCTGCACTCGGCAGAGCCAGATTGATGGGGACTACCACAGTTAGCACACTTGAGTGTTTTCTCAGTACATACAGTAGTGTCATGATCTTTTGCACATTTACCAAAAGTAAATTTACTAGTATCTTTATCATTGCATTGTAATGAGGTGTATCTAAATTTTTGGCATCTATTACAGCGCATAGGTTTTTGGATGTAAGGTCGCACTTGGACATGTTCATATCCAATCGTGACATACTCAGGAATTTGACTTGAAGCAAAAGTCAAAAAGCACAATCCGGTTTTTGTTCGCACATTCCCGTCTTTCTTGGTCATGCAGTTCACGTCCACTACGTTTTGGTCCTTCATATTTTCCAGAATTTCGCTCTCCTCCATTGTCCTCAAATCCCTTCTAAAGATTACTCCCTTGCAGGTATTGGGGCCAATAAGGATAGTTACTTTAACCTTCAAATCATGAATCTGCGTCAGTTTAAGCAAGTCCTTCATCTGGAAGTTGAATTGCACTTTTACAAGGAGGCTACCATCTCGCAATTTCTTGACAAAATCAAAATTGCCGTCCACTTGACCATCAAGGACCTTCTTGATGATGAAGGGGCTCACATTCAAAAGCGATTGATTTTCATTTACGCATTTGACAGTCAAATACCTTGCATTCTCTGGAGGAATTAAAAAAAATCTTCGTTCTCGTTTGTCAGCTATAGGGGTTCCGTTGTTCAAGGTCGCTTTAGTCTTAGAGGAGTCATGGGTCATCCCCCCTCCTTGAGGAGGAGAAGGGGTAGCCGAGGAATCGCACATGATGGGTATCGGACCGAGTCCGACCCCTGGGCCCGTGCCCGTTGTCCTGAAGGGACCAGTTAACCCTTAACTATTGTTAATCAACCTAACATCAGTAGCTAAGAGAAGAGTGTGGCAGTTTCCGTCCTCTACCCCCCCCAAGTGGAAGCCTGGTTGCGTTCACCAGTACCAAAGAGGGATCGAGTTATGTGGAAGACCCTCCTTACCGCCGAACTTGCCTAGTGCGAAGGACGGTAATTCGATGACCACCTCCCAGGCGAATACAGGAGCCCACAAGGATACTCGTTTCAAGAGCACATATGGAGTCAACTGTATGTAACAACATTCACAAAAATATATATATATACATAAATAATAATAATAATAATAATAATAATAAAACTACAGGGGGCAGAAAACAGATCCGGGGCGGTTGGGGTAATTAAAAAGCAACTCTCATTGGTGTCACCATCGCAACTCGTACGCTGGGTTCTCGTGCACACCTGACGCTACGTACATATATAATGTATATATATATGTATATGTAAATATACACATATATATACGTATATATGTATATATATACACATATAAGTTTATACATATATAAATATATATGTATACGTATGTAAATATATATTCATACATATATGCATATACACATGTGTGCATATATGTATACATATATATATATATATATATATATATATATATATGCATATATGCACATATATATGAATCTTAATATGACTATATATGTCTATATATTCATGCATGCATATAGGTATATATAAGTATATATATGTATATACAAAATTTATATATGAAAAATGTTTGACAAAGAATAACGAAACAAATTATATAGTGCAGTTTGACAAAGCTAAAACTCGAATGTAGATAAGGGTCAATTTAGTATAACTAACCATTTAACATTTGGATGGTTGTTTACATGGTATATAGGGTGTTTACTGTAGTTATACCATTGACCTCACGTTTTTGCAAATTCTGTGCAGAAATTCGGCTATGATCAGGTGAAATCTGTTAGGATGGAAGGTCAAGATTTTGAAATCAGTAGTGTTAAATGGGTGATTGTGAAGGTGACCCATCCTGAGGTTGATTCATGTAACTAGCCTGACAACTAGGAGAAGTTAAAACATAAACCAGAACATAAATCAGTATTCGACTATTGCTGAGTAAAACTTCATTGTTGTAGACGTTTCATCCGTGCCAAAATTAGACACAAAACTTATATATAAAAATGTTTGACAAATTGTTCTGTTAATTGTTTCGTTGTTTTTTTGTCAACCATAAAATTTGTGTCTACATTTATAGTTGATGAAGATTGCTTCTCCGAAACGTCAACGACAATGAAGTTTTACTCAGAAGTATTGGTTTTCTCTTTCCTGCTCAGGATGAGATTCCCGAGGGACACCTCTCTAACCCAATAATTAGGAAATATGGCAAGTACAGAAGGATTGAAAGGAAGTCCTTTCGCTATAAGAGATTGGAAAAAAAAAAATATATATATATATATATACATATATATGTATATATATACATATAAATAAATGTATATATGCATATATATCTACATATGCATATGTATGTCTATATATGTATGTCCATAAATGTATATGTACATCTCTGTGTAAATGTGTGTACATATATGTATATATGTATAACTATATGTATATATAAGAATATATAAGTATATATATTTAAATATATCTATATCAATCTATATATATCTATATGTAAATATATGTATATATGTGTATATATAATCATATATATATATATATACATATATATTGTGTATGTGTGTCTCTATGTGTGGGTGGGTGTGCTTGTGTATGTGTGTATATATATCAATATATACATATATAGATGTATACATATATAGTGTGTATATAACAGAGAGACAAAATCCACTCTCCTTCACAGGCGACTTATCCTCCCCTTTCCTCTGGCGCCCCACCCACCTCGATGAAGTCCTTCCCAGCGCTCGAGATTTCTCGGGAAATGAGAAAAAACATTTCCGCGAATGACCAAGCTGTTTCCCAAATGGAGTTGCCAACGTCGAATTTTCTGTTGCGTCGACAAAGGGGAACATTCCATTATCTTTTAACGAGCATGTCGACACTATTGTCCTCACGAGATCTTTCCTTAGTAGGCGTTTAGCGGGCCCGGATGTGAAAATACGCCGGGATGTTTTTGAGATACAGTTCAGAGGCAATTAGAGAGATTAGAGGCAAGGAAATGTTGCTTTTAAGGAAGCGCCATTTATTTTCCTGTAACGAACGGTGCAGCTCTAATGTAAATACTCTGACATAAATATATGGGCTTTTGCACCAGCCATAAGTTCCTCG
>NC_061843.1:16926224-16933724 GCF_019202785.1 Penaeus chinensis | reverse complement strand
TACAACATCCAGTTAATATGAGAGTGCTAAACTGGGCCAGCACTACACAAATAGAGCTGGCAGGTATACTCCTTGCAACGGAATTATTAATGTCTCGGGGCTCTGGAGTAGTTTTCTTTCAAAGCAGGTGGCGATGAGGAAATTGTGAGTTGCATTAAACGTAACATAACTTGTGCAATAGAGCGCAATTTCAACATTTAATTTGTATGGATACCATCTCATGTTAGCATAAGCAAGCACGAACACGTAGACAAATTGGCGAAGGAAGCCTGCAACAAAGATACTGTGAACATAGATCTTGGGATGCCTCTTGCTAGGGTTGCACATATATTGAAAAGTTCTCATAAGGAAGAACTAGTAGATCTAACGAACACTCAAAGGCCTGAAATCTGTACCATAAGGCACTACGATCAGTATAGAGATAGCAAGCCCTCCTATGTGACGTGGTTATTGCCAGAATACGTTTAGGTTACAGAATGTATTGGCAACTGCACGGTGCAAGAAGTGCAGATTAATCTAAATGTAGACTGTGTAACGAAGAAAACAAGCGAACGCTTGAGCATTATATCTCGGAATTTCCTCTCAGACTACCTAACATGAGGTATATAGAACTATGTGAATATTTCATTTCATCTGATACATTGGAAGACATACTCGTATTGTATCCTAAATTTACTATGTAAAACAGCCGTAAACAAAAACACAGTGTTATGTAAACAGAGTGGCAAAAGCATATCAACGTATTATTTTAGTATGATTTATGACATATTTCTATATTAGCATGTACAATTACAGTAGTCACAGACTACTGTACTGTGTCAGATGTATGTAAAACTGTAATCACGAATGCCCACGCTTGAGCTGATAGCCAGGGTGGTAAATAAACTTACTTAACTTAACTTAACTTAATAGCAACCGCTCGATTAGTTATTCAATAAGATTAAATAATAACACATGGGATATATTCATAGTACATGAAGCCGTATCATACAAAACCACAACACCATAGGAAAATGATGCTGTAGCGGCCGCGAGACAAGTGCTCAAAAAGATTTCTACATCTGAAGGGGGAAAATGTCAACAAAAACAGTATTTTTTGTATATGCATTTTTATTATGAACACATTGCAGCTGCTGATACTGTCTGATTAGTTTTATACAAGCTACTTCGTACAGTGGTAAATATATCACCGTAGTTAAGCAAGTTAGCAGAAATGTGTATTGAAATCAGATATATTTCTTTAGCTACACATTCATATTCTGCCCGTTACTATAAAGGATAATTAGAATATCAGAACTTTGATTTTTTGATGACTTGTAATCTCCTTATGTACGGTGAATTTTCAGTGTTTGGAACCACGAGCGTCCCAGTGGCGAGCCAGAGAGAAAGCCCACTCTCCATGTATATATATATATATATATATATATATATATATATATATATATATACATATATATATATATATATATATATATACATATATATATACATATATATGCATATATATGTATATATGTGTGTATGCGAGTCTCTCTCTCTCTCTCTCTCTCTCTCTCTCTCTCTCTCTCTCTCTCTCTCTCTATATATATATATATATATATATATATATATATATGTGTGTGTGTGTGTGTGTGTGTGTGTGTGTGTGTGTTTATTTGGTTATAAACATATAGCCATATATAAATCAATAAATATATATATACATATATATGTATATATATATATATATATATATATATATATATATATATATATATATATATATATATATATATATATATGCACACTCAACAAAGAGAACGACAAAGAGGTACAGCCTTGAGGAAAAAGAGAAAGAAAAGGAGATACAGACCTTGAGAAATTGAGAGAAATAGAGAGTTGGTTTAAGTCATCAGCTGATTCGAGTGTGCAGATCTGTAATTGCTTATGCATCATTAAGCCAACAAAGTCTGCCTTCGGAACGTTCTTCCTAATTGAGCCTCGCGCATGGTGGGAAGGCATTGCTCCCGGAGGAGTCGCTCGCACTTATTAAATTGAGGCACTCTCTTCTTTAATGCTTCTGGCAAAGCTGTAGCATAAAGGAGCAAATTTTTGTTTTACTTATACTTTATTTTTTGCCAAAACTGCCTTTCCAGTAAACATTACACTAAGTAAACCATTTCAGTTTCTGTTTTTTTGAAAATCTATTTTCACATCTGTTGCTGTTTTTTTTCCGGAAGTCTAGTGGCAATATAACGTTCATGTTCCGGTAAGAAAAAAATCCGTATATACATACAGTATATTCAAACTCTAACAGACACATAAATATAGATAGATAAATATATAGACAGCCAAATCGATATAGATAAAGACTAAATATATTCATATATTTACCCGCACCTTGCGCGTTGGTTTCACATATTAAAATATGCGATAATTTGCCTCCGCATTTCACTATCTACTGTTAAATGTTCCAAACCTAATCAAACCAAGGAAAGACGTCGTCAGGATTCCTCCAGTCTTTAGACCGATTTTATGATTATGTCCCTAGAACTTTGTCGTCCTTATATAAACCCAGAGTGTACATGAAGTGTATGGAGGTACCATTACCTGTGTCGAAAAATATGGTCAAGACATGGACATTTTACGAACGCTGAGTGCCAAAGTAACAAGTTGCTGTAAAGGTAACCGTTAGCGAGCTGAAGAGAGTATGCTTGAGTGCACTTGCACTCTCCTCTACCCAAACACGTGGAATAAATCACCCCAACAGCAGTCATTAGCCCTACTGCCACGACAGCATCACGTGACTTCATGAACTCGATCGATGAACCTTTCAGAGGAACTGACATGCACAAATCCGTCGCCCCCTGTGACGGCACATCAGTCTGGCCTTTCCTGAGGATATGTCTAAAGCAGACAAGATCATGTGGATGGGGGAGGCCATGTAGCTGCCGCTCCTCCACAAGTAAAGCCCGACGGTGCAGGGGAAGTGGCGAGTCTACGTCCAGCGACATCAACAGAAGATAGTAAACTTCCTGGTTCATGGCAATATGGCAGGGACAACCCTACAGAATAAGGACGATTTTTTTGCCTAGACCCAAAAGTTTCGGGTAATTCCTGGTTACCAAATATCCCTAGTCTGGGTTCCTTTAAGTCACTGAGGATCTACATGGACAACCCAAGTCCGTAACAGAATCACCATTGTCTGGAGCCGAGAGGCCACCTATTGCATATCACTTCTTAGGCAGATACATAGTAACTTCAGTGTTAAGGAAAATACAAATGAGATCTTTTCAAATGCTACACATGGTGTAATCGACGATTTACGCGGAAAACGGAACACGTGAAAAAATACCTAGGAACTAATAGCAAGTACGAATTAAGCATGTATTATCAATATAAGGAACGTGTTAGGAACCTTTACAAATAAACAAGAAACAAAAGAAATATGGAAAGCTATACAGTACATATGCAGATTAAAAAGTTTGATTACAGAAAGATAATTACTTTTCTTTGATAAAATATACGTAGTGTAAACAGTAATGCCATCCATTACTATGCTCATGATAATGATGTTGGCATTATCTATTAACAACAACCCTTAGCATCAGCCACTAAAATAAACACCATTCTCAAAATAAAAAGAAATCACTCCTAAATGAACGCAGGAGTGAAAGGGTCAATTACCAATGTTAGTGACACTATACCGCATAGGTTAGTTCAGAAGTTTGATGACAACAGTGTGCAGTATCATTAGCATTCTCATGAATTTGCTGAAAGTGGTCATTGAGTACAACGATGCATGGGCCTTACCAAAAAAATGTCAAAAACTTTCCACAAACATTCAAAACTACTTCACAGTCAGTCTAAAATTGTATGGAGATTTGCCATTGATCTTGGACGTTCTAATACCGACTTTAAAGATTTTGTTGAGATTACTGTATGGGAACTGTATAATGCAGCAAATAAAGGCAAGGCGTCTGCTCCAGGTGAAGAAGTTACTTATAGTGTCCTTTGCCTTTTAGTCCAGATACCTGGTATTCCCCTTTTGCACCTGTTCAAGTGAAGCCATTCGCAAGGTATCGTCCCTAACTCCTGGATTACCAAAACCAAATACCGATAACTACCGTCCAATTTCACTTATATTGTATTTAAAGTTCTCGAAAGGATAATTCTGAAGAGACAGGTACAGGATGCAAGGTAAATGATTTCTACCGGAACATAGTATACAACAGAGTACTTTTTTTCTTGAGCTTCAGTCAACTGTTGACATTTCAAACATAGAGCTTATCTTTGAAGTAGTAAACATAAAATGTAAATTACTGAGCTAGATAAGAATGTATCTTTCAAACAGATTCGCCAGTGTTCTCTCCAGGGTGGTGAGTGCCACTTCTCAGTCCTTCGAACATGGCACGCTGCAGGGAGTTCTCGATCCTATGCTATTCAGTTTCTTATACATAAGCTGGTGGCAGATATTCCATATAAGAATGGTGAATCTGTTATCTGTTAAGCTGATGCCAGAACATGATAATTCTTAACGAATCCACACTGAGGGCTTATGAGAATTGAGAAAATAATGACTTTCAACTTGACATGAGTCATAAAATTCAATATTTCAGGGAGCAAGTTAAAGCTGTAGGCCTTAAAGATCTCCAAAAGAGAGACTGGGACAGGTTGAAGGTGCTGAAAGTTCTTGTCGGAAAAGGAAAGGGTCAGTGTCAACTCGCTTGACTCTTTTACTTTAAAAAAATAAAAAGGTTTTGCGAAATGAAACTATGAAGGTTGTCCTCGGCATCCTGAGAACAAAGAGGATAGGGAATATGAGAACAGAACTAAACCTGGTACTCCCGGAATACGTTAGCTTTACAGAATGGATTGGCTATTGCAATTTGCAAGACCTGTAGATGAATCTAGATGTAGTCTGTGTAAAGAGGAAACTAAGCTTACATTGGAGCACTTACGGATCACCTAAACTGAAATGCAAAGAACTATGTGACTATTTTATTTCATCTGATACACTGGAAAACACTCAAACTACATCCTCAAATTGATTATGTAAAAGTACCGTAGTCATAGAACACAATGGCAAGACCATATCAACGTCTGATTGTAAAGTCTCTTATATCCAGTCTGTTAAAGGGCGGTGATTTTGATTTATTTCAAATTTCAGTAATGCAGACTAATACACCATTTCAAATATATGTAAATACTTCATTACTTAAAAAAAAAGAAAATGCGGTTGAAATAATAACACCTTCATGATTATTCCTGTAGCGCAGAGGCCGAGGGAGATAGAAGAGATAGAAGAGAGATCCTGACATTGGCAAGACATGCATTCTCAGTATATGGTAATAACTGACAATCTGCACGGGCATCACTCAGTCCAACATCGAAGGCATGGGAGGAATTCTCGCTTTTTTATGTCCCTTTATCTCTCTCTCCTTCCTTCTTTTTCATATTCTGTTTCCATATTTTACTTTTGCTTTCAAATTTATTCGTCTGTAAACTTTAAATATTCACAGTAACGTTCTAAATATTTTATTTGTAACTGATGATAGTAACAGTACGGCCAATAATCGCAAATAATGGCACTTATAACTTTCATAATGGTAGTGATAAATAATCAGTCATGAAATTAAAAAGAAAAATAATAATGATGATAATAGCATCAGTATTGATAATGGTACTGATGGTATTGATAATAACGCTGATATTTCTTCTGAGGAATATGATGATATTAATATCATTATCATTGCCATTTGTGTAATTGTATTGGTATGCTAGCCTTAAAAAATATTGACATCATTATTCTCAATAATGATAACATTATGGCTGAAGTAACACTAATATTTGCATTAGCAGTAATAACATCTAGCATTATCATTGCTTCTATAGTAATAACTTGTAATTATTATCATCATACTATATCCCGCCGCAGACTACCTCCTCTTGTGACTTCTGCTTGTAACATCAAAAAGGTTCGTCGGGACCTAGTGTTTACAAATAACCATACAGACAATTGTATTATGCTTAGGGAGGATAGTGATCACCCAAGCTAACACAGCAAGGCGGTCATATAATGAGGCATACCAATCACCCTGCTAATCCTAATAATAAGTGGGTTATCATAATAGCTTTGACAGCTGACTGACCTTTGTAATGCAGGTGTGATCAGACAGGTGCTTCAGTAAGGATCAAATGCAGGTGCACTCGTGAAACGAGACACTTCTACAAAATTTGTCATTAGTACATTAGTGTTATAGATATTATAGCTATCATTACTATTACTGTTATACTGATTTATCAGCAATTGATAATTTGCTTTCAAGGCCTAAGCATTATATTTCTTGAAGTGATGGTAAACTATACTACTTTCAGAAGAAAAGATTGTCCATGAGTGCCATTAGCTTCATTCTACGTCAACAAAGATATAAATGCAAAACTGAAATGAATGAAATGCTCGAGTTGGTATATCGCTGCCTTCTCAACCAAGACTGATTGTAAAGCGGAAAGAAATTCGGAATCAGTGAAAGAATTCAAAGTCAATCTCTCTCTTTGTACAACAATAAGAACACGTGCTCTTCTTTTGTGAAAGATTTTCCTTATTTCCTTCTCCGTTTCTTCTTTCACCTTCATATTTGTCCATTCACTTTATTTCTGAGTCTTGCTAATCTTAAATTGTCTCTGGTAACTGTAAATGTGCTCTTAAACTTGCGGCCTTTACGGAGAATGATGTAATGCATTTCCATAATAGCTTTTGCATACTGTCTAGACACTGGAGTTTGAAGAGAGAGAGAAAGAATAAGTTTTTAAACAACAAACTCTTTCACTTTATGAAGTAAGTATGAGTAAAAAAATAATATCAAATATGATCGGATATAAACTCTTTCTGTCTGTCTGTCTGGCTCTCTCTCTCTCTCTCTCTCTCTCTCTCTCTCTCTCTCTCTTTCTATCTGTCTATCTATCTATCCATCTCTATATCTCTCTCTATTTCTCTCCTCACCGTTTGTCTGTCTGTCGATCATACCCCTTATTTGTCTATGTCTCTATCCGTTAGTATGTTCGCCCCCCCCCCCCTCTCTCTCTCTCTCTCTCTCTCTCTCTCTCTCTCTCTCTCTCTCTCTCTCTCTCTCTCTCTCTCTCTCTCTCTTTCTATCTGTCTATCTATCTATCCATCTCTATACCTCTCTCTATTTCTCTCCTCACCGTTTGTCTGTGTCTCTATCCGTTAGTATGTTCGCCTCTCTCTCTCTCTCTCTCTCTCTCTCTCTCTCTCTCTCTCTCTCTCTCTCTCTCTCTCTCTCTCTCTCTCTCTCTCTCTCTCTATCATGGTTGTTTTGCAGACGATGCACCGCTGTTACTAATCTGTCAGGGGTTTAGTTTGTTCCCCACGTTGTTGGTTGACGGAAACGCATGGTCTACTTGCAGTCTTCATTTGCTGAGAAGGTTGATGGTAGCGTAACGTGGACGGAGGTTAAAGTGCCCTAGAGGGTGTCCCCCGGGAGGAGGCAGCGTCCGAGC
>NC_061843.1:16911224-16913724 GCF_019202785.1 Penaeus chinensis | reverse complement strand
ATGCGGGCGCACTCGCTGTGCACCCGCACGAGGCTGGTGCTTCACCCGCCATTTACGCCTCGCCCACGTGATTCTAGTGCGACTTCATAAGCCGTGACCAAAGCCATACGAGCCGCCAAAGACAGTGTTACGAACTAATGTGAACATGGTTATAAAAATAACCAAAGAACGTATTTTAAACCAAGTCTCGTTACTTGGATGGCGTTGAAGTCTCCGAGAAAAAAAATAGAGATTTATTTATTTTCCAAGTCCAATACCGTAGAGAGTTACAGCCCCAAATGCACAATTTCCACGCATATTGTACATTGCTAGTTTTCCTATGTATTCTTTCCTTTATTATTATTTTTTTTAATATTCTATCTCTTTGGCGACGCTTCCAAAGTGTAATATAACCCCTGAAGAGAGTAATGGTTGTTACGTATTTTGGCTGTTTGTTTTTCTCCCCCTCTCTCTTTTCATGGTAGTTCGGGTCCTTTGGACTACCGAACTATCGGGTTGGTCTTCCGAAGCTTTGCCTATCTTCTTCTTTTTCGCGCCATGCTTATGGGGAAGACAGTTCGGTCCTGACTTCTATGCTGGACAGTGGTTCCGCTCCCGGTATTGTGCTCGCTTTGGATTTACTTCGTTTGGAATTACCTCGCTTGGGATTTACCTCGCTTCGCGCCAGAGTTGACGAATCCGTGTTTTGCAAGCTAAGTATTCTTATGGTTGTGTGTGGAAGACACCTGGTCTCTATTGGACTTTAGCGTGTGTCATACTGCACTACTATTTGCAACGTGCACTCTCTTCCACGAAAATCCAAAGCAGCCCTTTGATTTCACAAAGGGTCAGAGCATACAAAGGACCACTCACATAGAAGGGACACTGCTTGAGGATCCGTACCTCCAGTGTGCCATTTCCTAATTTAAGCTGAGTTATTACTTAGTTTTTTTGTTGTTGTTGTTTTTATGATTGGTTGTTTCTTTTCTTTTTCCTTTCCCCCAGCTTGAGGATCCGTACCTCCTGGGAGAAAGATCTTCCACATTCTCGCCCGTATTTTAAGGGCCGTTTTAGCTTGTCTTTGCCGTTCTTTTGTTTATTTGTTTTACTTTGCCTTGGTCGATTCCTGCCTGACCTTGTGGGTGTTCAGGCAGTCTTCGTGATATATGACCTTTTGGTGTTATATTTTTTTTACTTGGCTTCCGACGCTAGGTAAATTTCTTACATCTTTTCCTGTCGTTACACAAGTGTTTTTATTCAGAGTTCCTCAGCACTATTCTTTTATGTTAATCTCCATTTTGGGTTGGAGATTAATTTGTTTAAATTAGGGTTAGTGTATTTTTTTTTTCGTGCTAATACTCTGTTTAAAAATACTTACGAGTTGGGACGCCAACTTAGGGGTAAATTTTCGTGAGTTATTTTTTTTAACATCTGGTGTTGATTTCCACGTACATCACCCCCGCTGTGATTAAATTGGTGATGTACGCAACTATCAATTTCTCATGACTGAATTATTTGTAGACCTCCCTAATGAGTGTAACCTTTTAAATAAACATCATACCGTCATAGAACTTTCACTCAGTCCCAGTCAGGAAAACAAATGACATCTGTGTTAAGTTCTGGTTTTGACTAAAGCTGAATGCTTAACGTTCTTGGACTTGGGTCTCCTAAACAGCACATTGCTGGTTACTCTATCTCGCAACCCTGAAAGGCTGTAAAAAGGCTAGATGAATCAGAGTATATTAAGCTGATATTCTAGAATAGATCATAACTTTGCTACACCTGGGTTCCCACTTCCAGCAGGTGGATGCTCAATCCGAAGGGAAGAGGAAGAATTCTATGATCTTGCTTTTTCTTCCATACACGTCCACGCAGACGCTCAGCCTACGCTATCTCCCTTTTCACATTTACACACTTACACATCCAACATTCAGCACACACATTCTGTATTTTCCTTCCACCCTCCTCTCATACAACATTCACACCCCCATACACAACACACACGGTTCCCGAACCTACTAATCGGGTGGTGGCAGCGTGACGTAGGCCTGGAACCTTACATCTGTTCACTGCAGACGAATCTTTTCCTGAATAATTTTATTCTTATTCTCGGTCGAGCCCGAACTCAACCAGATACATAAAAATCTACTTGGTCTACGCCCCGCTACATATATATATATATATATATATATATATATATATGTATATGCATATATATATATGTATATACATATATATATATATATATATATATATATATATATATATATATGTATATGCATATATATATATGTATATGCATATATATATATGTATATGCATATATATATGTATATGCATATATATATATGTATATATATATATATATATATATATATATATATGTATATATATGTATGTATATATACATACATACACCAATACACACACACACACACACATATATATATATATATATATATATATACATATATATATATATATTTATATAAATATGTATATGTGAATATATTGAGGAGAA
>NC_061843.1:16881224-16883724 GCF_019202785.1 Penaeus chinensis | reverse complement strand
GACACGTACACGCGCACATGCAAAACACACACACACACACACACACAGGCACATGTGAACCTCGTTATTACTACAAAGCATTTGGTAAGAAATGTTATAACTCGACTTTGCTGTGTCACTGCACCAACCAACAAGTTGGATCAATTGTTGCTTTCTCTGTTTCCTCATTTTCTTTCCCGGTTCTTTCTCTGGTTCTTCGTTTCATCATTCGTTTCATCTCCCCTTTCATGGTGTTTTCCTGTTTGTGTTCCTTGGTTTTCTTAATTTAACTTTTCTTTTTACCCCTTGTCATGCTAACTGCTTTTCGTATTTTTACACGCTTTTCCTCCTTCCTACTTCTCGCCCTCTATATTTTACTCTGCTACCTTCCTTCCTCGCGGACTATCTTTTCTTCCACCCTTCCTCCTCTCTCTGTTTTTATTTCTTCCTTTCTTTCTTCCCTCTTCCACCCCAAATCTATTCTCTCGTTCTCTCAGTCCTTCACTTACTTAATGTGTATCCGTATATCTGGTACCTGTGTGTATTTACAGGTTATATCTCTGAAAGAGTATTGCAGATACCAGCATTTCTGGTTTGATAAATAAATTCTCCAGAATTATTCCTCAGAAGTGCAAAGTATGGGATGTTTACATGGCAAGCTTCATTGTAGACTTCTAGGTCTTAGCGTGGTGGCAAGGTCAGCTGCCAGCGAGACGAGACGTGGTGCCACAACCTTTGCAAAGGAATCCATACCCGATCTTGTAGCGAAAGTGAACCTCATATATATGAAAGGATCAATTATTGCAGTCGTCTATGAACCAACATAAACGGGCAAAATCTATCTGCAACACTATGCCCCAAGTCCTGCTAGTTCGCATAATGCTCTGCAAGACAGCTGCTTTACATCGTTTCTGAGAATAGCTGATAGTAATAGTAAGTTTATCAACATAAGTCAACGGCTATGGAATCTGCTTCAACATGCCATGCTAATAGATATCCCATGGTCGCGGACTGAAAAAGCTTCCCTGAAGAACGCTGCCTTTGAGTGCCTTTGATTTGAATCCTTGAGAGGCAACTTATACATATTGAAGTGAATCGTTTACATCTAAATGAAGAGAAGCAGGATATTATTAGAGGACTTTCTTGGAGTAACTCCGCAATAGGGCTCAGAGAGATTAGCCAATAATTGCAATAATTTTCCTTTCGAAAATGTTTTCGGGAAAAAAGCAAGGACGATATGGGTCTGTAAGTTTGAGGTTTTGTTGTTAAATCCTTCCTGAAAATTGAAATAATCCTTCCACATATATGACAACCCTTTTCCCCCTATGCATACTACATCTCTATCTATTTATTTTCTAAAATTGCAAAGGAAGTGTGGAACTCAAAGAAAATAACAATTTAAAGAAATTAATTCTGAATGAATTCTGATGTCGGGACCGAAATGCATTCACGTTGCAGGACAGAGATAAAAGTAATTTACGTTCGATAATTAATGCAAACTTACTAGCCAACTCGACCGTGGGTGAGTAGCACAAAATCACTGCATAACAGTACAATGCAACATATGCATTGATATGCATATCACTGCATAATAGTGCAATGCAAGCTATGCACTGATTTGCATATCACAGCATAATAGTGCAATGCAAGATAATGAGTGTGATGATCAGATCAGTTTCACTTTGCGATTGTATTGTATTACGTGCAAGGTAGTGGGTGTAATATTCAGGTCATCTTGTGAAGGAAGAAAAGTAGTTCAGGATCTTTGAAGTGACTTATATAAATGGCTTTGTAAATTCATGTCGGTTGAGCAAACTGTACATATGCCAGAATCACATGGTGTGTTACTGTCTAAAATATCTTAGTGAATAAAACAATAGCATCTTAAATAATTGTGGTCTGACTGGGAGTAAAGTATAACATTTGATTACTAACGAGAGTACCGTTATCTAAGTTCTAGTTGTAATGGGAAAGTTCCTTGAGAGAAGGAAATGTAAAATTAATGATGAGCTTTTGCACACAGTAGTTAATGTTCCTGAAGGCCCTTGCGTGGTGGTAATTTAATTGATTGAAAATAGAGGCATTCCTTAACACATCAATTATGGGTTCGCTATAATGGTAAGTGGCCATTAATAATGCATTTCATGTTCAATGAAATTGAACATTAATGTTTCTGCCATTTCTTTGCATCATTTGCTAGCCATGCATATACCAGGTAACTTCTTTGCTTGAAGCATTTTTCAAATTGCTTTTCACGACGTAGTAAGCATCAGGCTTTAGATGGTAGTGCTTACAGCCCCCCCCCCCCCCCCCCCCACACACACACGCACAAAAATGGCAAAACTGTCGTAAAGGCTGTGATGAAGTGTGCTGCACTCGGGATATCTTTTTCTAAGCTGAAAGTAAAAATGGTAGGATTGGTGCAGCTGGTTAAATTACAAAGAACATATGGAGCTTCTTAAATAAGGAAGTAGATTCGTGAGTCACAATTCTACACTCAAAGTATTTCACAGTCTGCGCA
>NC_061843.1:16833724-16851224 GCF_019202785.1 Penaeus chinensis | reverse complement strand
TGGTGCGTGGAGGAAACATGGCAAGCAGAGCCAGCTGGATATTCGTGATTTTTTTCATTCATTAATAATGAAACAAGACGAGGAAGTAAAGTAAACAGAAGAAGAAGAAGAAATTAAAGCAGATGATACTCAATAATTAACAAATGCACAAAAGAAAAAAAAAGTCATTTCTCTACATTTTGGTTTCACGCGAAGGTATTCAAAGATCCAAAACTTGAGGAAATTTGTAAGCATCATTTTCATATTTCACTATCTTAGAATGCTAATGGTTGTTACTACTCATAATGATTTTATAATATTTTCCTTGCTAATAAAGTTTCATCCTATTCACTTCCTTTGGTTAAAATATTCACAGTAAAAGAAGTGTCAATTAAAATATTTAAGATTCATAAAAAAAATATTACACTGAATCCTTAGTAAAGGTACTACTACTTCTTTCAGTGTTGTTTTGATTATAAAAAATCATTGCGATGATGATGATGAGGATGATGATGATGATGATGATGATGATGATGGCAATGAGAATGGCAATGAGAATGACAACGATAATGTAATAATAATAAAAATAACAACATGAATAAAAAATATTGGGTAACAGTAATAATGGTGAGTATATATATACATATATATATAAATATATATATACATATATATATATATATATATATATATATAATACTAACAAAATTACTGGCATCACAGGTAGAATATATATCCCAAAATGAATGCAATTATCATTTCCTGATTTCCTAATGTTCCCAGGTCAAGCAAGCACTATAACACCATTATCATCCAAATGGGTTTTAACACTTTTGGCTGTGTGGCAGAGAGCTCTACCATGCATGGAGATGCAGTTATTATCTAGGAACCACTCACGAAGTTGGGGCAGCAGACGTCATCAATGATGTCACAATATCGAACTTGATTTAGATCACCTTTTACAATCTAATCTTCCAGTACCCATGGCAGAGATCAGACCACACCATCACCTTGGTAGGGAATTTTACTTGTGCTCTCTGGCAGTCGGGTTGGTCCTTCTATAAGCTTGTTCTTCTAATAAAAAATCGTTTGTCCATCAATATTTCTAACATTGACTCATCAGAGAAACAAACCTGTAAATAAAATCAGCAATACAAGTTACGAGATGATCTCGCGTTTGAAACGAAAACGAACATTTTAGAAGTAATATTCTGTAACAAACATTTTTTTTTTTTCATGTATGCATGTGTATTTCATTAAATCATGTTTGAATCACATAGAAACGTAGTCAACGGGAAGATTTAAGTCAGTCAGTCGTTTCTTCCTCTTGGTTACGGTTAGTCTTGGTACCTTAGTTGGCCTGCATCCCATCTCATTTAACTTTTTCTGTCTGTAGAGGGCTTACACTCGATGCCATAGTTCTGTCACTCATTAGTCAATTGCTTGGATGACTCAGAGCGGTCTTGTTTAACCATTTTTACAAGCATTCTGTCCTGTCTGTGAGAGGAGACAGACTTTCCTCCACAATTTCTTCGTCGATTCAATTCAAATTAAGAAGTTTTCTTTTCACTTTTGTAATTGAAGTTTTGGAAACCCACAATATTTTGGCTATTTCCCGTTGGCTTAGAGACGTATCTTGAAGATAAACTTGAATAGCAGAACAAATCTGTCCAACTCAGATACTCAGTAGGAAATCTTGATTCGATTTGCAGGGAAGAAGGGCTTGGTTTAGTCAGTTGGGACTGTGCGTGTATTTGCACATAGAAGAATAAAACCAGAAACCGGAAGTCTAGAAACAAAGCTAAGGGACACATATCAGTTATGACACCTTGTGAGGAATATATATATATATATATATATATATATATATATGTATATGTATATATGCATATATATATATATATATATATATATATATATGTATACGTATATATGCATATATATATATATATATATATATATGTATATATATACACACTCACATGTATAAATCTATATGTATTTTTAACTGCCATTCATTCCACTGCAGGACATAGGCCTCTCTCAATTCACTATTTAGAGGTTATATGGCAGTGTCACCCTTGCCTGATTGGATGCCCTTCCTAATCAACCGCGGTTCAGCGCGCTAGCACTTGTGCCACGGCGGTGACTTCCCCTACAACACCTGCGTAGGGTGACGTAGATGATATATATCTGTGTGTGTGTGTGGGTGTGTGTGTGTGTGTTTGTGTGTGTGTGTGTGTGTGTGTGTGTGTGTGTGTGTCTGTGTGTGTTTGTGTTTACATATATGTATATGTATATATATATGTATATATGAATATATATATATATATATATATATATATATATACATACATATACATATATATATCCCAATGCCGCCGGAGAAAATTTTTAAAAAATGGGGAAATGTTGTGCCTATTTTCTATATTTTTGTG
The DNA here is from genome assembly GCF_019202785.1 of Penaeus chinensis. Taxonomy (NCBI): domain Eukaryota; kingdom Metazoa; phylum Arthropoda; class Malacostraca; order Decapoda; family Penaeidae; genus Penaeus; species Penaeus chinensis. Next base: position 16,848,807 of record NC_061843.1, on the reverse strand, counting down.
TGAAATGTCTGCCCATAGATGGCTCTGCTAGCGCTTAGCCACAAAGGAGTCACTTAGTAGACCTTGTGACCTCACGTGATTTGAATTGGCGGGAAAAACGTATTTTTTACTAGTGCTATGAATATCGATGGTCCCCTCCACTCGTGTTTGAGACTCTAACCAGCTCGGACCTCTCTTTTCAGACGCAGCAGCAATAGACCCAAAGCCTTGTGCCACAGGAGTTACCCTGGTGTCCGGGGCCTCTCGTCTCGCTCGGCGCTATTGCTTCTGAGTTTTTAACGCAAATTACATAACGTAAATTTCTGATTTTTTCAGCAATTTGTGCTTTGCCTGCACCTTCAGTGCATTGATTTTGCAGGTCACACGAGACTACAGTAGGCGTAGTCAGCACCCCACCTCAGACCCGCAGCTCTCTTCTACACCAGGGTAGCCCTTACGGGCTTTGACCCCTGGGTAGGGAGGCCCAGTAGTCTGGGGCGTCCTTTGGGCGCACTTTTTCTTTATTCTGAATTCTCTTCCTCTCTTCATGTGACTTCCCTGAGCCTACCGGAGTACCCTTGTGGGCTCCCGTATTCGCTTGGGGGGTGGGCATCGAATTACCGCCCTTCGCACTAGGCAAGTTCGGCGGTAAGGAGGTGTCTTCCACATAACTCGATCCCTCTTTGGTACTGGAGAACGCAACCAGGCTTCCACTGGGGGGGTAGAGGACGGAAACTGCCACACTCTTCTCTTAGCTATTGCTGTTAGGTTGATTAACAATAGTTAAGGGTTAACTGGTCCCTTCAGGACAACGGGCACGGGCCCAGGGGTCGGACTCGGTCCGATACCCAGCATGATTGATCCCGCGGCTAACAACCCTCCTCCTCCTCAAGGAGGGGGGACGACCCATGACTCGCCTACGACCAATACGACCTTGAACAACGGAACCCCTACTGCTGACAAACGTGAACGACGATTCTTTTCCATCCCTCCACAGAATGCAAGGTATCTGACTGTCAAATGCGTGAATGAAAATCAATCGCTTTTGAATGTGAGCCCCTTCATCATCAAGAAGGTCCTTGATGGTCAAGTGGACGGCGATTTTGATTTTGTCAAGAAATTGCGAGATGGTAGCCTCCTTGTAAAAGTGCAATTCAACTCCCAGATTAAGGACTTGCTTAAACTGACGCAGATTCATGATTTGAAGGTTAACGTAACTATCCCCATTGGCCCCAATACCTGCAAGGGAGTAATCTTTAGCAGGGATTTGAGGACAATGGAGGAGAGTGAAATTCTGGAAAATATGAAGGACCAAAGCGTAGTGGACGTGAACTGCATGACCAAGAAAGACGGGAATGTGCGAACAAAAACCGGATTGTGCTTTTTGACCTTTGCTTCAAGTAAAATTCCTGAGTATGTCACGGTTGGATATGAACGTGTCCAAGTGCGACCTTACATTCAAAAACCTATGCGCTGTAATAGATGCCAAAAATTTGGACACACCTCATTACGATGCAATGACAAAGATACCAATAAATTTACTTGTGGTAAATGTGCTGGAAATCATGACACTGCTATATGTACTGAGAATACGCTCAAGTGTGCTAACTGTGGAGGTCCCCATCAATCTGGCTCTGCCGAGTGCAGCAGCTTGAAGAAGGAGACTGAAATATTAGCATACATGAGAGGACATGATGTTAGTTACCGTGAAGCCAAGAGGAAAGTTGAAGGTTTGACCAGCAAACCCAATACTTCCTACGCTTCAGCAGCAACTAACAACTCTTCCAGTGCAAACGGCATCAGTCAGGAACTTGCAGCTAAGGATAAAGAAATTGCTGAATTAAAGGAAACGGTCAAGGAATTAATGAGTCAAATCAAAGAATTGAAAGATACAATTCAACAAATTGCTGAATCAACCCAGCAAAAGCAGCAGCATCATAAGGAGGATGATACCAAAACACAGTCTGGATCGCACCTTCTCGTCCAGGCGGCTCCTGCTAGGACTTCGTCTGGTGTTTGGTCTGCTTCTCGAAGCAGATCATCCTCCACCGGGCGTCTCCCTGGCAGCGAGACGCAGGACATGGAGGCTACTGTCTCCAAAAATACCCATGGGAGGCCCCTGGGTAGCGAGGGAGAGGAGGACGAACCTCCCTCCCAGAAAAAGAAAATTAAAACTGGCGGACAAGGCACTTCCAAACCCCATAAAACGTAATCATCGCGTTAACCATTATACAATGGAACTGTCGAAGTATTAGATCTAAAGTAAACGACCTCAGATTATTAGCCTCGTCCTATGCTCCCGATATTATAGTCTTACAAGAAACACACTTAAACAACCTCGTCTGCGACGAGGTCGTATCACTCAGAAACTACCATTTGTGTCGGAAGGATCGTGAGGGTAGGGGTGGAGGCGGAGTCGCCATGTACATCCACCAAAGCCTCCCTTTTACAGAAGTGATTATTGATTCTACTTTGGAGGTTGTCGCATGCAAAGTAAAAATCAATAACACGTATCTGGCTACATGTTCGGTTTATTGTCCCCCTGATAAAGTGGTAATTTATGATGAGCTCTTTGCTCTTCAGGATAGTCTGCCACAAAATAAAGTAATTCTAGGTGATTTTAATGCTCATCATACATTATGGGGTTCCCTGCGGGCGGATGGTAGAGGTGAGCAAGTAGTTAAGCTGATTAACGACTCTGATTTAGTCCTTCTGAACGATGGTAGCCCAACACGGGTAGACGATAATACCGGGAATTTGAGCTTTATAGACTTATCACTGGTCTCATCATCAGTAGCAGCCAAGTGCCTGTGGCACACCATTGACGACTCGTTGGGAAGCGATCATCTTCCTATTTTGATTAAATATTCATGCGACACAGCAAGAACGCCTTCAGCGCCTAAATTTAACATAAAAAGAGCAGACTGGGTCGCCTTCACAAGGAGCGTCAAGCTCGAACTTGTTGGAGAAACCATTGATGATAAAGTAAACAATATTCAGAATTCGATTTTAGAAGCAGCTTTGCTATCCATTCCTAAAACTTCGACAGATAGCGTTAAGCATAGAGTTCCATGGTGGACACCAGATTGCCGCAGGGCGCTGTGCCGACGCAATAAGGCCTACAGGCTTTTCAAAAATAACATCAACAATGAGAACTTTTGCAACTACAAACTAGCAAGAGCTAGGGCTCGTAGAGTAATTAGACAAGCTAAAAGAGACTCCTGGCGTAGCTTTGTCTCTACAATCAATAGTAATACAAAAATATCAGAGGTTTGGTCCACTGTCAAAAAAATTAATAAAAACAAAACATCCTGCAAAATTAAAAACATCATCCACGAGGGAACAAATTTCGATTCACCAAAAGACATTGCTAATGTACTCGCCAGGCAGTTCTCTTATACAAGCAGCTCAGCAAACTACCATCCTGCTTTCCTGCCCACCAAGGAAGCCGCTGAGCTGCAGCCTATTCACTTTGCCACAGGAGATGACTTTGATTATAATAAAGACCTAACAATGAATGAGCTTGTCCGAGCCCTAGAAGCCTGTAGAGGAACATCCCCGGGCCCCGATGAGATTCGATATGAGATGATGAAGCATCTTAATCATGATGACATGATTAAGTTGCTAGAAGTGTACAATGAAATTTGGAAAAGCCACACTTTTCCAAACTCATGGCACTTCGCCCACATCATTCCTGTATTGAAAGGAGGGGGTAATCCCAGAACTGCCATCTCCTACCGACCAATTGCGTTGACAAGTTGCTTATGCAAGGTCATGGAACGAATTGTTAACAGTAGGCTATTGCATTTTTTAAATAGCAGTAATTTACTAGTTGACGAGCAGTGCGGCTTCCGAAAGGGACGCCAAACTCTCGATCAACTAGTAAAGCTGGACAGTCATATTCAAGAGGCAATTGCCAAAAAAGATTTTTTGATCTCAGTATTTTTAGATATAGAAAAAGCCTACGACATGACATGGCGATATGGCCTACTCAGAAAACTTTATGCTTTCGGATTACGTGGAAACTTGCCTTGTTTTATTCAAAATTTCATATCTGACAGAACGTTCTCTGTCAAACTCTTTGCCGACAATGTCACTTTTTCGGACATTTTTGTCCAGGCAAACGGGGTCCCACAAGGAAGTGTCTTGTCGCCAACATTATTTCTATGTATGATTAATGACATCCTACCAGCTCCCCCTCGAAATCTTAAATACTCACTGTACGCCGATGATTGTGCATTGTGGCATTCCAGCAACAATGCAGAGTTCTCGGCAAATCGTATCCAACTCGCATTGGATATGATTCATAACTGGGGCCTCCAGTGGGGTTTTAAGTTTTCCATTAGAAAGAGTATTGGGGTAATTTTTTCACATAGAAAGATACCAAATATCAGACTAACTTTAGATAACCACCCAATACCCATTCAAAATTCTGCTAGATTTCTTGGTCTACTCTTTGATTGTAGACTTAATTGGAAAGACCACATTGGTCAGTTAAAGAATAAATGTCAAAAAGCACTAAATTTATTAAAGTGCATTGCTGGTAATAAATGGGGAGCTGATAGGAAGTCTTTGCTAATGATATATAAAGCCCTGGTTAGGTCTAAAGTAGATTATGGGTCAATCGTGTATGATTCGGCATCGAAAACAAGTTTGAAAGGATTGGATGCTGTGCAGAATGCCTGTTTACGTGTGTGTCTTGGAGCCCTGAAGTGCACTCGGATCGAGCGTCTTGAGGTGGAGTCAGGAGTACCTCCCCTCCGACTCAGACGCGGCCAATTAGCCCTGACCTATGCCGCTAAGGTGGCTCGATACCCGAGCCATCCCAATGGCAATGGAGGCATTAGGCCCTTTGCCACGAGACTCCACGACCTCGTCGAGAAAGTCGGTATAGATCTCTCTACTATTGATACCCTGGTTCAGTCAAACATAGCGCCATGGGAAACACCCAATTTTTCCATCATGGAAGCTTGGCTTCCATCAGCTAAGGCCATGGCGCCGGAGGGTGAGGTACGCCAGCGGTTTAGAGAGATCCTTATTAAGCATTTATCCTTTTTTCATATATATACCGACGGCTCCAAGACAAATGAGGGTGTGGGTGCGGGTGTATGGTCGACTGAATGTGAACTAAAGTTTAGACTGCCGAATCATACATCGATCTTTCTTGCTGAACTTTTTGCCATTGACAAAGCTATTGATTTTGCTCTATCGACGACCCACGATAGAATAGTCATTTTTTCCGATTCATTAAGTTCACTTAAAGCTATTAAATCCTTAGAAACCACTAAAAATGAATTGCTGGGTAATATCATTCGTAAGTTACACGGTGCCAATAAATCAATCAAGCTAATATGGGTACCAGGCCACTCTGGCATCCATGGCAATGAACAGGCTGACAAATTAGCCGGGTCAACTGACGATTTGGACATTACCATAATTCGTACAGATCTCAGGTGTTTTGTGTCTCTTATAAAAGCAAAAATACATCTCCTGTGGCAAAGTGAGTGGACCAACCTCCAAATAAACCACAAACACAAAACCACAATAGAACCGTGGTTTACATCATACCGAAGAGAACGAAGGGAGGAGGTGGTGTTGGCCCGCCTTAGGGTCAACGCAACAAGATTAACCCACCTCACTCCCTACATTGAGAAGACCTTCCCTCCACAATGCCCCGACTGCAACATCAACCTTACAATAGACCATATATTAACAACTTGCCATAAATACAACAACAATAGAATACCACTCAAAAATTACTTCCAAATCAAAAACATAGAATTTACAACATCAAACCTTTTAGCAGATGATGAAAAAATAATAAATAAAGTAATTGCTTTTCTAAGGGAGACAAAACTTTATGACCTTATATAGATTGATAGAATGAATAGGATCCATTGGCTTAATGACCTTGGCCATGTGCCGCTGGTTGATAGCCAAGAAATCCAAAAAAAAAAAAAAAATCGATGGTCCACTCGTGTTCGAACTCTTGAAGAGACAACACCTTGTTTAAACGCAGCAACAATAAATAATAAGTCTTGCGCCACTTGAGCTACCCTGGAGCCCGGGGCCTCTCGTCTCGCCTGACATTATTGTTTCTGAGTTTTTCTTAACGTAAATCGGAGTAAAGTAAAATCCTGTAATTGCAGAACATTTGTTGTGCTTTGCCAGCACCTTCAGTGCTCTTGCTTTGCAGGTGACACGAGGCTACAGTAGTAGTAGTCAGCACCCCACCCCAGACCCGCAGCTCTCTTCTACACCAGGGTAGCCCTTGTGGCTTTGACCCCTGGGTAGGGAGGCCCAGTAGTCTGGGGCGTCATTTGGGCGCACTTTTTCTTTGGTCCTGAAATCTCTTCCTTATAATGTGACTTTCCTGAGCCTACCGGAGTTCCTCGGAACTCCCGTATTCGCTTGGGGGGTGGGCATTGAATTACCGTCCTTCGCCTAGGCAAGTTCGGCGGTAAGGAAGTGTCCCACACATAACTCGATCCCTCTGTGGTACTGGAGAACGCAACCAGGCTTCCACTGAGGGGGTAGAGGACGAAATACTGATCTACTCTCTTAGCTATTGCAGTTAGGTTGATAACAACAGTTAAGAGGTTTTTGTCCCTTCAGGACTACGACTTTGAGCAGAGGGGTCGGACCTGGTCCGATACCCAGAATGAATGACTCCCTGGCTACCCCTTCTCCTCCTAAAGGAGGAGGGGCGACTCATGACCACTCTCTGACTACGAACAATGGTACCCCCACTAATGACAAGACGAGACGACCAATTTTCACAATCCCCACCCAGAATGCAAGGTTCGCGAATGTAAAATGCGTGAATGAAAATCAGTCGCTTTTGAACGTGAACCCCTTTATCATCAAAAAGGTCCTTGATGGTCAAGTGGACGGCGACTTTGATTTTGTTAAAAAATTGCGAGATGGAAGCCTCCTTGTTAAAGTACAATACAACTCCCAGATTAAGGATTTACTTAAGCTGACGCAAATTCATGATCTTCGAGTAAAAGTAACTATTCCTATTGGCCCAAATACCTGTAAGGGAGTAATCTTTCACAGGGATTTGAGGACGATGGATGAAAGTGAAATTCTTGAGAGCATGAAGGACCAAGACGTAGTGGACGTTCATTGTATGACCAAGAAGGACGGGAATGTGCGAACGAAAACTGGACTGTGTTTTTTGACTTTTGCCTTGAATAAAATCCCTGAATATGTCAACGTCGGTTATGAACGTGTACAAGTAAGACCTTATGTCCAAAAGCCAATGCATTGTAACAGATGCCAAAAATTCGGACACACCTCATTAAGATGTATTGACAAAGATTCTTCTAAATTCACTTGCCGTAAATGTGCTGAAGCCCATGACACCATCACATGTACTAGCAAAGTTTCTAAATGTGCTAACTGTGAAGGTCCCCATCATTCAGGATCTGCCGAGTGCAGCATCCTGAAGAAGGAGACTGAAACATTGGCATATATGAGAAAGCATGAAGTTAGTTATACTGAAGCTAAGAGGAAAGTGGAAAGTTTGACACACAAACCCGATACTTCCTATGCTGCAGCGGTAACTAGCAACACCCCTAGTGCAAGTGATGTCAGTCAACAGCTTGCAGCCAAGGATAAGGAAATTGCCGAACTCAAACAAACCGTTAAAGAATTAAATATTAAAGTTTATCAACTGACAAAATTGGTCGATCAAATGGCTGCATCAACCCAGCCTAAACAACATAAGGAGGATGATACCGAATCACAGTCCGGAGCGCACCTCCCCGTCCGGGCTACTCCTGTGAGGACTTCGTCTGGCTCGCGATCGGTTTCTCGAGAGAGAAGCAGGTCGCAGTCTGTCAGTCGTCTCCCTCGCCAGGAGGTGCAGGACATGGAGGCTTCTGTCTCCAAACCATCCCGTGAGAGGTCCCCGGGAAGCGAGGGAGAGGAGGCGCCTCCCTCCCATAAAAAGAAAATAAAAACAGGTGGACAAGGCACTTCCAAACCCCATAAAACGTAATCATCGCGTCAACCATTATACAATGGAACTGTCGAAGTATTAGATCTAAAGTAAATGACCTTAAATTATTAGCCTCGTCCTATGCTCCCGATATTATAGTTCTCCAAGAAACTCATTTGACAAACCTCGTCTCTGACGAGGTCGTATCGCTCAGGAACTACCATTTATGTCGGAAGGATCGTGAGGGTAGGGGTGGAGGCGGAGTCGCCATGTACATCCACCAAAGCCTCCCTTTTACAGAAGTGACTATTGATTCTACTTTGGAGTTTGTCGCATGCAAAGTAAAAATTAATGGCACGTATCTGGCTATATGTTCAGTTTACTGTCCGCCTGATAAAGTGATAATCTATGATGAGCTTTTTGCTCTTCAGGAACGTCTGCCACAAAATAAAGTAATTTTAGGTGATTTTAATGCTCATCATACGTTATGGGGTTCCCTACGGGTGGATGGTAGAGGTGAGCAAGTAGTTAAGCTGATTAACGAGTCTGATCTAGTCCTTCTGAATGATGGTAGTCCCACGCGGGTGGACGATAATACCGGGAATTTGAGCTTTATAGACATATCACTGGTCTCATCATCAGTAGCAGCCAAGTGCCTGTGGCACACCATTGACGACTCGTTGGGAAGCGATCATCTTCCTATCTTGATTAAATATTCATGCGACACAGTGAGAACGCCTTCAGCGCCTAAATTTAACGTAAAAAAAGCAGACTGGGTCGCCTTCACAAGGAGCGTCAAGCTCGAACTTGTTGGAGAAACCATTGATGATAAAGTAAACAATATTCAGAATTCGATTTTAGAAGCAGCTTTGCTATCCATTCCTAAAACTTCGACAGATAGCGTTAAGCATAGAGTTCCATGGTGGACACCAGATTGCCGCAGGGCGCTGTGCCGACGCAATAAGGCCTACAGGCTTTTCCAAAATAACATCACTAATGAGAACTTTTGCAATTACAAACAAGCAAGAGCTAGGGCTCGTAGAGTAATTAGACAAGCAAAAAGAGACTCCTGGCGGAGCTTTGTCTCTACTATTAACAGCAATACAAAAACATCAGAGGTTTGGTCCACTATCAATAAAATCAACAAGAAAAAAACATCTTTTAAAATAAAAAACATCATTGAAGAGGGTAACAACTTGGATTCTCCTAGAGACATTGCTAATGCACTCGCCAGGCAGTTCTCTCATACAAGCAGCTCAGCAAACTATCATCACGCATTCCTGCCCATCAAGGAAGCGGCTGAGCTGCAAACAATTCACTTTGCCACAGGAGATGACTTTGATTACAATCAAGATCTAACAATGAATGAGCTTGTCCGAGCCCTAGAAGCCTGTAGAGGAACATCCCCAGGCCCCGATGAGATTCGATATGAGATGATAAAGCATCTTAATCATGATGACATGATTAAGTTGCTAGAAGTGTACAATGAAATTTGGAAAAGCCACACTTTTCCAAACTCATGGCACTTCGCCCACATCATTCCCATATTGAAAGGAGGGGGTAATCCCAGATTTGCCATCTCCTACCGCCCAATTGCGTTGACAAGTTGCTTATGCAAGGTCATGGAACGAATTGTTAACAGTAGGCTATTGCATTTTTTAAATTCCAGTAATTTACTAGTTGACGAGCAGTGCGGTTTCCGAAAGGGACGCCAAACTCTCGATCAACTAGTAAAACTGGACAGTCATATTCAAGAGGCAATTGCCAAAAAAGATTTTTTGATTTCAGTATTTTTAGATATAGAAAAAGCCTACGACATGACATGGCGATATGGCCTACTCAGAAAACTTTATGCTTTCGGATTACGTGGAAACTTGCCTTTTTTTATACAAAATTTCATTTCTGACAGAACGTTTTCTGTCAAATTGTTTTCTGACAATGTCACTTTTTCGGACATTTTTGTCCAGGCAAACGGGGTCCCACAAGGAAGTGTCTTGTCACCAACTCTATTTCTATGTATGATCAATGACATCTTACCAGCTCCTCCTCGGAATCTTAAATACTCACTGTACGCTGATGATTGTGCATTATGGCATTCCAGCAATAATGCAGAATTCTCAGCAAATCGCATCCAATTGGCACTGGATATGATTCATAACTGGGGCCTCCAGTGGGGTTTTAAGTTTTCCATTAGAAAGAGTATTGGGGTAATTTTTTCACATAGGAGGAAGCCGAATATCAGGCTAACTCTAGACAACCACCCAATACCTATTCAAAATTCTGCAAGATTTCTTGGGCTACTTTTTGATAGTAGACTCAATTGGAAAGACCACATTGGTCAATTAAAGAATAAATGTCAAAGAGCACTAAATTTATTAAAGTGCATTTCTGGTAATAAATGGGGAGCTGATAGACAGTCTTTGCTAATGGTATATAAAGCCCTGATTAGGTCTAAAGTAGACTATGGGTCAATCGTGTATGGTTCGGCATCGAAAACAAGTTTGAAAGGATTGGATGCTGTGCAGAATGCTTGTTTGCGTGTGTGTCTTGGAGCCCTGAAATGTACTCGGATCGAGCGTCTTGAGGTGGAGTCAGGAGTACCTCCCCTCCGACTCAGACGCGGCCAGTTAGCACTGACCTATGCCGCAAAGGTGGCTCGAGACCCGAGCCACCCTAATGGCAATGGAGGCACCAGGCCCTTTGCCACGAGACTCCACGACCTCGTCGAGAAAGTCGGTATAGATCTCTCTACCATCGATACCCTGGTTAAGTCAAATATAGCGCCATGGGAAACCCCCAATTTTTCTATTATGGAAGCCTGGCTTCCATCAGCCAAGGCCATGGCGCCGGAGGGTGAGGTACGCCAGAGGTTCAGAGAGATCCTTATTAAACATCTATCCTTTTTTCATATATATACCGACGGCTCCAAGACAGATGAGTGTGTAGGTGCGGGTGTATGGTCGACTGAATGTGAACTAAAGTTTAGACTGCCGAATCATACATCGATTTTTCTTGCTGAACTTTTTGCCATTGATAAAGCCATTGATTTTGCACTATCGACGACCCACGATAGAATAGTCATTTTTTCCGATTCATTAAGTTCACTTAAAGCTATTAAATCCTTAGAAACCACTAAAAATGAATTGCTGGGTAATATCATTTGTAAGTTACACGGTGCCAATAAATCAATCAAGCTAATATGGGTACCAGGTCACACTGGTATTCATGGTAATGAACAGGCTGACAAACTAGCCGGGTCAACTGGCGATCTGGACACTACCATAGTTCGTACAGATCTCAGGTGTTTTGTGTCTCTTATAAAAGCAAAAATACATCTCCTGTGGCAAAGTGAGTGGACCAACCTCCAAATCACACACAAGTTCAAGAACACTATTGAACTGTGGGACACATCCCACAGGAAGGAAAGAAGGGAGGAGGTGGTGTTGGCCCGTCTTAGGGTCAACTCTACCAAGCTTACCCACCTCACTCCCTATATAGAAAAAAAATTTCCTCCACGATGCCCTCACTGTACCACCATCCTCACAATAAACCATCTCCTTACAATATGCCCAACCTACAATATCCATAGACAGCCACTCATAAATTACTTAAGAATAAAAAACAAAGATTTTATAACATCAAATCTTCTAACTAACGATGAAAAAATAATAAGTAAAGTAATCACTTTTTTAAGGGAGACAAAACTTTATGACCTTATATAGATTGATAGAATAAATAGGATCCATTGGCTTAATAACCTTGGCCACATGCCGCTGGTTGATAGCCAAGAAATCCAACAAACAAACAAACAAAAACAATCGATGGTCACTCGTGTTCGAACTCTTGATGAGGCAACACCTTGTTTAAACGCAGCAACAATAAGTAATAAGTCTTGCGCCACTTGAGCTACCCTGGAGCCCGGGGCCTCTCGTCTCGCCTGACATTATTGTTTCTGAGTTTTTCTTAACGTAAATTGGAGTAAAGTAAAATCCTGTAAATTGCAGAACATTTGTTGTGCTTTGCCAGCACCTTCAGTGCTCTTGCTTTGCAGGTGACACGAGGCTACAGTAGTAGTAGTCAGCACCCCACCCCAGACCCGCAGCTCTCTTCTACACCAGGGTAGCCCTTGTGGCTTTGACCCCTGGGTAGGGAGGCCCAGTAGTCTGGGGCGTCATTTGGGCGCACTTTTTCTTTGGTCCTGAAATCTTTTCCTTTATAATGTGACTTTCCTGAGCCTACCGGAGTTCCTCGGAACTCCCGTATTCGCTTGGGGGGTGGGCATTGAATTACCGTCCTTCGCCTAGGCAAGTTCGGCGGTAAGGAAGTGTCCCACACATAACTCGATCCCTCTGTGGTACTGGAGAACGCAACCAGGCTTCCACTGAGGGGGTAGAGGACGAAATACTGATCTACTCTCTTAGCTATTGCAGTTAGGTTGATAACAACAGTTAAGAGGCTTTTGTCCCTTCAGGACTACGACTTTGAGCAGAGGGGTCGGACCTGGTCCGATACCCAGAATGAATGACTCCCCGGCTACCCCTTCTCCTCCTCAAGGAGGGGGGGCGACTCATGACCACTCTCTGACAACGAACAATGGTACCCCCACTAATGACAAGACGAGACGACCAATTTTCAAAATCCCCACCCAGAATGCAAGGTTCGCGAATGTAAAATGCGTGAACGAAAATCAGTCGCTTATGAACGTAAACCCCTTTATCATCAAAAAGGTCCTTGATGGTCAAGTGGACGGCGATTTTGATTTTGTCAAAAAATTGCGAGATGGAAGCCTCCTTGTAAAAGTACAATACAACTCCCAGATTAAGGATTTACTTAAGCTGACGCAAATTCATGATCTTCGAGTTAAAGTAACTATTCCTATTGGCCCAAATACCTGTAAGGGAGTAATCTTTCACAGGGATTTGAGGACGATGGAAGAAAGTGAAATTCTTGAGAGCATGAAGGACCAAGACGTAGTGGACGTTCATTGTATGACCAAGAAGGACGGGAATGTACGAACGAAAACTGGACTGTGTTTTTTGACCTTTGCTTTGAATAAAATCCCAGAATATGTCAATGTCGGTTATGAACGTGTTCAAGTAAGACCTTATGTCCAAAAGCCAATGCATTGTAATAGATGCCAAAAATTCGGACACACCTCATTAAGATGTATTGACAAAGATTCTTCTAAATTCACTTGCCGTAAATGTGCTGAGGCCCATGACACCATCACATGTACTAGCAAAATTTCCAAATGTGCTAACTGTGAAGGTCCCCATCATTCAGGATCTGCCGAGTGCAGCATCCTGAAGAAGGAGACTGAAACATTGGCATATATGAGAAAGCATGAAGTTAGTTATACTGAAGCTAAGAGGAAAGTGGAAAGTTTGACACACAAACCCGATACTTCCTATGCTGCAGCAGTAACTAACAACACCCCTAGTGCAAGTGATGTCAGTCAGCAGCTTGCAGCCAAGGATAAGGAAATTGCTGAACTTAAACCGTTAAAGAACTAAACATTAAAGTATATCAACTGACAAAATTGGTCGACCAAATGGCTGCATCAACCCAGCCAAAACATCATAAGGAGGAAGATACCGAATCACAGTCCGGAGCGCACCTTCCCGTCCGGGCTACTCCTGTGAGGACTTCGTCTGGCTCGCGATCGGTTTCTCGAGAGAGAAGCAGGTCGCAGTCTGTCAGTCGTCTCCCTCGCCAGGAGGTGCAGGACATGGAGGCTTCTGTCTCCAAACCATCCCGTGAGAGGTCCCCGGGAAGCGAGGGAGAGGAGGCGCCTCCCTCCCATAAAAAGAAAATAAAAACTGGTGGACAAGGCACTTCCAAACCCCATAAAACGTAATCATCGCGTCAACCATTATACAATGGAACTGTCGAAGTATTAGATCTAAAGTAAATGACCTTAAATTATTAGCCTCGTCCTATGCTCCCGATATTATAGTTCTCCAAGAAACTCATTTAACAAACCTCGTCTCTGACGAGGTCGTATCGCTCAGGAACTACCATTTATGTCGGAAGGATCGTGAGGGTAGGGGTGGAGGCGGAGTCGCCATGTACATCCACCAAAGCCTCCCTTTTACAGAAGTGACTATTGATTCTACTTTGGAGTTTGTCGCATGCAAAGTAAAAATTAATGGCACGTATCTGGCTATATGTTCAGTTTACTGTCCGCCTGATCAAGTGATAATCTATGATGAGCTTTTTGCTCTTCAGGAACGTCTGCCACAAAATAAAGTAATTTTAGGTGATTTTAATGCTCATCATACGTTATGGGGTTCCCTACGGGTGGATGGTAGAGGTGAGCAAGTAGTTAAGCTGATTAACGAGTCTGATTTAGTCCTTCTGAATGATGGTAGTCCCACGCGGGTGGACGATAATACCGGGAATTTGAGCTTTATAGACATATCACTGGTCTCATCATCAGTAGCAGCCAAGTGCCTGTGGCACACCATTGACGACTCGTTGGGAAGCGATCATCTTCCTATCTTGATTAAATATTCATGCGACACAGTGAGAACGCCTTCAGCGCCTAAATTTAACGTAAAAAAAGCAGACTGGGTCGCCTTCACAAGGAGCGTCAAGCTCGAACTTGTTGGAGAAACCATTGATGATAAAGTAAACAATATTCAGAATTCGATTTTAGAAGCAGCTTTGCTATCCATTCCTAAAACTTCGACAGATAGCGTTAAGCATAGAGTTCCATGGTGGACACCAGATTGCCGCAGGGCGCTGTGCCGACGCAATAAGGCCTACAGGCTTTTCCAAAAAAACATCACAAATGAGAACTTTTGCAACTACAAACAAGCAAGAGCTAGGGCTCGTAGAGTAATAAGACAAGCAAAAAGAGACTCCTGGCGGAGCTTTGTCTCTACAATAAATAGCAATACCAAAATATCAGAGGTTTGGTCCACAATCAATAAAATCAATAAGAAAAAAACATCATTCAAAATTAACAACATCATAGAAGAGGGTAACAATTTAGATTCACCTAGAGACATCGCTAATGCACTCGCCAGGCAGTTCTCTCATACAAGCAGCTCAGCAAACTACCATCACGCATTCCTGCCCATCAAGGAAGCGGCTGAGCTGCAACCAATTCACTTTGCCACAGGAGATGACTTTGATTACAATAAAGATCTTACAA
>NC_061843.1:16826224-16828724 GCF_019202785.1 Penaeus chinensis | reverse complement strand
TAATAATAATAATTATTATTATTATCATTATTATTATTATTATTATCATTATTATTATTATTATCATTATAATAATAATAATAATAATAATAATAATAATAATAATAATAATAACAATATAATAATAGTAATAATGATAAAAAAAAGTATAATGATAATTTAAATCATGAAAATATTATTAATGATAACAATTATAATGATTAGCGATACACAAACAGAATATGTGAAACGATACGGCTAAACCGTGCCTTGAAATAGAAGAATTATGGTAAACCTTACAACGAAAGTTAAAATTCTAGCAACGAAGAGAGAAGTCCAAGAGATACAGGAGTAAAGAATAGGAAATGGAATTGACATAAGATAATGAATAGGTCAACACGAAAACAAGGGTGGAAAGATTATGAACATGAAAAAGGGGCAGAGAGGGCAAGGGAAGATAGAGGGGAAGAGGAGAGGGGAAGAAAAGAGGGGAATAACTGATAGAGGGAGAGCAGTCTTGAATATTGACCGTATTTCCCCGCGAAATGAGATAAATGAATTAATTGGTAAATCTATTTGGATGACTTTCCTTATTGTTCCGAATCTAATATGTGAGTTAGAGGGGTCATTTTATTAGTGTTATTGGGATACGAAACTAAGTTGGAATTTATTGTGTCTCTGCTCTGCGTCACTGTTCGTCCAATTGTAGTTTTCTCAATACATTTGTTTCTGTGGTAGGTTGCGATTCAAGAATGTGATGGGAAGGTGTAGTTGAAAAAAGAATATGCTTTATTGTATAAAGATAGCTAAAGATAATAACGACGGTGAAAATGAAGATGAAAATAAATAATTATAATAATAAATCTATACATACTAAATGGTGGAAAATGATTAGAGAGAGTACGTATTAAACATAGAAACTGGAATCAGTATCGGGTATACAATGGTTTGGAAAATCATCTTATACTGTGTAATGGAATCCCCTTAAAGCAGCGAAGGCCGACGGAGAAGGGAGTTCGGGAGAGGAAAAGCATTCGGATCCTATTTAAGGACGATGTAAATTCAGGCGGCATTTTGGAGCCGGGACGATGGAAGGAAGGAAGGGACGCGTAGATAAATCAGGGGAGAGAGGAGGAGGAAGGAAGAGAGGGGGAGATGTATCAGGGGAAAGAGAAGGAAAAGGAAGAGAGAGGAGGGGGGATAAATCAGGGGGAGGGAAAAAAACAAATACGAATAAGATGAGGCACAGAGGCTCAAAAGAAGACGGAGAAAGGAAACTGATGACAAGAATAAGTTTCCTGCAAGAGAAAGAGAAGGAATGTGAAATATAAATCTCAAAATATGACATATAACTCTGGTTTTAATACAAAATGCATATATAATTTGTAGCAGATATAAAGGAGACGGAAAATTATAGAATGCAAAGACGTTAGAGAGGCATAATTCTGAATTACAGGATTTTATAAGTTTCACTAAGATACAAAATAATATGTGTCTCTTACTGTCTATTATAATGCATGTCTGTATTTCTCTGTTCCTGACTCTTTTGATTTATTTGCCTGTTGGTTTGTCTCTTTTTCATTCGCTCTCTGAATGAACTACGCACCGAAGATAACCGTGGATTCGAGAATTTCGTCGCATATAAAATGGAAAATCCAAGAAAAAATACCAAAACTTGAAAAGCCATTCGAACATTTTTTAAAAATTATACGTCATATAACTCTGCCAGCTACGTCGATAACCCATATTTCAACAACATCGAAAATCCGGCAATAAACTTTCCAATAACATATACCGTTATAAGTGTAATCAATGATGTACGAGATACGTAATTGTGGACTGATAAGAATTAAATAATAATTAAATTCGGGAGGAAGCAAGCGCTGTAACAAAAATATAGTTAAATATAATCAACTGTCGATCGTTATCAATTATTTAAGATTATCTGCCGCGTCAACAGCCAAGGTCATTAGTGGCGAATACCGTATGTTAAAAACTCTTTTAACAAAGTCCTTTATAAAGAAAAAATAACAATAAATATTATATTAAAAGGCAAAGCATACATATTCCTTGAAAAATATTAATATAAATACTGAATAGATATTATGCATAATTAAATTTTGTTTAAAATATTAGAATACGGAACACCTTTCCACCACATGTACGACCGTTAATGGTTATTGGCATCTCTCACAACGTCCTTCACTTTTAGCTATCAACGGCCCATTAGTCAACCTTGTGCGCCCGATTTTCATCCTTGTTAACACAACTTCCACATGGCAGTTGACACAGCTTTGCCAGCTGTACGATTATACCGTGAAAAAACAAATTGTCTTGTTGATTTCAATTTTTGTTATTTTTAACTTAGTACAATTATGATATTTGTGGCTGATATTCTATAACAATTGTTCATTGGGTCTCACTTTGTTCACAAGGGTGTAATAATATCCGTGTCTATAAGGTGTCGAAGTGTATCTGAATTCGTTAATCAATTGAGAGTTTTTCTGGATAATCTATACAA
>NC_061843.1:16813724-16816224 GCF_019202785.1 Penaeus chinensis | reverse complement strand
ATCTCAAGGTCTAGGAATACTACCACTGATATGCCAGTGCTGATTGTGCTTAAGAGTGTGGCTATGCTGTGTGCTGTGCTCATGCCCCTTGTGAACCCATGGAGGTGTTCATGTGGGGGTCCCATTTTCCATTGGAGTTGGTTTAGTACCATCCTCTCAGCCGTCTTGGCCAGACAGCTGATGGGAGAGATGGGGCAGTACTTCCCTGGCTCCTTTGCTTTTGGGATGGGAATTATGGTATCCCTCTTTCAGCTCTAGGGTAGAGTGGAAGTTTCTCAGGACTTGTTGATGAGTTGTAAGAGTGCAAGCTCACCTGCTAGTCCTAGATGGAAAATTATGGGGTACGAAATCCCATCAGTTCCTTCAGAGAAAAAATAACATCTGAGTTATCGGGTTCGGCTGCCCTTTCTCTGATATGAGCAAGTCTGCCTGGTTGTAGGCGTTCTTGTCTTGCCCTCAGTTCGGCTGGCAGACTGTTGCTGCTTGTTCTTGCAGAGAACTCTTGTACTAGTCTGTATGCCTCTGACTGAGGGTCATAATGTGTGCACCTCGGGGCTGAATGGCTGGTAGCTCGCCTGACCCTTTTCCATAGTTATGTGAGGGTGGTTTCATGGTCGAAGGACTCGCACCATTCCAGCCACTTTTCCTACCAGACTTTGTTGGCAGCTTCCTTGGCATCCATGACAGCCTTTTTAGGAGGACTAGGTTGTCAGGGGTTCTTTGCCTTCGGAATTGTTTTTGGCACATGTTTACTCTGTGGTTGACCTCGTTAATCTCGTCATTAAAGTACCAGGCGTCTTTGTGACCCCTGGACCTAGGCCGAGTTTTAGGTATGGTTTGAGAGGCTGCTTGATTTATGGTGGTGGTTTGGTTTGCGAAGTTCTAGCTTCGCCCGGGCCTTCTAGATATGACCCGGCCTGTGTCAGCTTTTTACGGCTATCTCATTGAGTTGTCTGACACTCGGTGCTTACCGTGGCGGCGGGATTGCCAGCAAGCGCTCCTGCCGCCATGGTGTAAGCATTTCGCATAGCCTCTTTACCAGCACGGCGGCTGTTGTGGGCGGTCCATGTCTCAGGAATTGTGTATGGTCACAATTTTCTAGGTAGTGTTTATCCAGCGTGAGGATGGGCGCGGGGGGCGGGGTTGGTGAAGTCGTGCTGCATCACGACCGACTTCTGGCGGTTGACGGGGACCTGGTCCAGGCGAAGAGTTTGCCAAGGGTGCGTTGGAGGAGGGAGGAGCACTGGGGCTTGGTTGTTCATTAATATAAGATATAGGCCGTTACCGGTAGAAATATTTAGATTGGTAAAAAAGGAATCTAAAGCAGGTTTTATAGAAGAATTGTTACTATAGCCCGTAGAGTATATACGATACAAATTGATGACAGTAATTATAAGGATCTGGTGAGCAAAGTGAAGAATTGTAAAATATGAAGCATCATGACGGTATACAAGAAATCAGAAAAAATGCTTATATAATTAGCCGAGAAACCCAGGAATATAAATATGGAAATTAAAAAAAACATTCCTTTAGTTGACAAACAAACTATCTCTGCAAATATAATGAATAAAAATGGAAGGGCCAAAGGTATTAATAAGAAAATAATAGTGAATTTTGGGGCAGAGTGGAAGTCATTAAAAATGAGAATGAGCATCTACTAATTGCAGTTATATGCCTTCATCAGTGTTCAGACGTCAACAATTGGAAACATGTGAAATGTAATGGATTTGCTTGATTTGACACATCTCGGCTGCTTGGGCCGGAGCCGCTACGTTTCCCTATACTTCTGGAGGAACTGAAATAAAATGCTTTCTTCTACGATGATGGATGGGAGTCAGCTGACAGGCTCCCACAGCTTTTGAGTACTTGATTCCCTAGAATTAATGACAATTTGAATTTATACAGACGTTCTGTAGACCCAACTGCTGGAAAATCAGGTGCTGTTATAAGTGCCCGTGACGGAAATAGACATGTGCATGAGTACGAGAGAAACGTGAGATCAGCTTATAACTTTCTATTCAGACAGAAAAAAAATAGTAATCAGGATGGCTGTAGAGGCAGTTACTAACATAAGAGCGGGTTAAATTATTATTTCCCACTCACAATCAGCATTGTTATCCTCTTAGTACTAGAAACAAACTTAATGATGAATGTAATTGTGATATCAGAAAGTAAGGTAAGAGTCTGAATGTTTGCAATATTAATAATCAATTCTTTTAGGTTTCATCACAAGTTGGAAATGACCCAAGAAGTTGCAAAACAGTATAATAGACTCAGAAATAAATCCATCCAAGACATAAAACGAGGCAAAATTAGAACATGTATTAAAATTAAAACGATTACAGGAAAGAAGACAGTTAAATCCAATCAAATTATATGGTGAAATTAGGAGAAAGGAGATTTGTCTATGGCGAAAGGTATTGCAGAGTATGTGGTGAAGATTCTAGGCACAACAAGAGACATTGTGTACTTACTAGCAGATCATTAAAACCTTACAGCA
>NC_061843.1:16766224-16773724 GCF_019202785.1 Penaeus chinensis | reverse complement strand
CACCTCCGGCGCCATGGCCTTGGCTGATGGAAGCCAGGCTTCCATGATAGAAAAATTGGGGGTTTCCCATGGCGCTATGTTTGACTGAACCAGGGTATCCATGGTAGAGAGATCTATACCGACTTTCTCGACGAGGTCGTGGAGTCGCGTGGCAAAGGGCCTAGTGCCTCCATTGCCATTAGGGTGGCTCGGGTCTCGAGCCACCTTAGCGGCATAGGTCAGTGCTAATTGGCCGCGTCTGAGTCGAAGGGGAGTACATTTTAGGGCTCCAAGACACACATGCAAACAAGCATTCTGCACAGCATCCAAACCTTTCTAAGGCATAGTTCTCTTGGAGTGGGGGGGGGGGGGCGTCAAAAACGATCAGTGCCCCCCCCCCCCCCACCCCCCAGCCAATTTGGAGCCACCACGCCACTGGAGTCTACTGTCAAAAAGTAGCCCAAAAAATCTAGCAGAATTTTGAATAGGTATTGGGTGGTTGTCTAGAGTTAGCCTGATGTTAGCTTCCTCCACAGTGAAAAAATTACCTAAATACTCATTCTAGTGGAAAACATAAAACCACACTGGAGGCCCCAGTTATGAATCATATCCAGTGCCAATTTGATACAATTTGTTGAAAATTCTGCATTATTGCTGGAATGCCATAATGCACAATCATCAGCCTACATTGAGTATTTAAGATTCCGAGGAGCTGGTAAGATGTCATTGATCATAAACAGATATAATGTTGGTGAAAAGACACTTCCTTGTGGGACCCCGTTTGCCTGGACAAAAATGTCCGAAAAAGTGAGACTGTCAGAAAACAATTTGACAGCAAACGTTCTGTCAAATATGAATTTTTTAATAAAACAAGGCAAGTTTCCACGTAATCCAAAATCATAAAGTTTTCTGAGTAGGCCATATCGCCATGTCATGTTGTAGGCTTCTTCTATATCTAAAAATACAGAAATCATTTTTTTTTTTTTTTCTGGCAATTGCCTCTTGATTATGACTGTCCAGCTTTACTAGTTGATCGAGAGTTTGGCGTCCCTTTCGGAAACCGCACTGCTCGTCAACTAGTAAATTACTGGAATTTAAAAAATGCAATAGCCTACTATTAACAATTCTTTCCATGACCTTGCATAAGCAACTTGTCAACGCAATTGGGCGGTAGGAGATGGCAAATCTGGGATTACCCCCTCCTTTCAATATGGGAATGATGTGGGCAAAGTGCCATGACTTTGGAAAAGTGTGGCTTTTCCAAATTTCATTGTATACTTCTAGCAACTTAATCATGCCATCATGATTAAGATGCTTTATCATATCATATCGAATCCCATCGGGGCCTGGGGATGTTCCTCTACAGGCTTCTAGGGCTCGGACAAGCTCATCCACTACAAGATCTTTATTGTAATCAAAGTCATCTCCTGTGGCAAATTGAATAGGTTGCAGCTCAGCTGATTCCTTGTTGGGCAGGAATATGGGATGGTAATTGTCTGAGCTGCTTGTATGAGAGAACTGCCTGGCGAGTGTATTAGCAACGTCTCTAGGTGAATCTAAATTATTACCCTCGTGAATGATGTTATTTTTTTTTTTCTTATTGATTTTATTGATAGTGGACCAAACCTCTTTTTTGTTTTTGTATTGCTGTTAATTGTAGAGACAAAGCTCCACCAGGAGTCTCTCTTTGCTTGTCTTATTACTCTACGAGCCCTAGCTCTTTCTTGTTTGTAATTGCAAAAGTTCTCATTTGTGATGTTATTTTTGAAAAGCCTGTAGGAATAGATAGCAATGTTGCTTCTATAATCGAATTCTGAATATTGTTTACTTTATCATCAAAGGTTTCTCCAACAAGTTTGAGCTTGACGCTCCTTGTGAAGGCGACCCAGTCTGCTCTTTTTACGTTAAATTTAGGCGCTGAAGGCGTTCTCACTGTGTCCCATGAATATTCAATCATAATAGGAAGATGATCGCTTCCAAACGAGTCGTCAATGGTGTGCCACAGCCACTTGTCTACTATTTATGAAGAGACAAGTGATATGTCTATAAAGCTCAAATTACCGGTATTATTGGGACTACCATCATTCAGAAGGGCTAAATGAGACTCGTTAATCTGTAAGGTAACAGTAGCGCAGTACTGCTACATTAACCCGCTATCGGGACAATTCCAGGTCACTGTCCCTTGGAAAGCTGATCTGCACATCCCTTAATGCATTATTTACCTGATGCGACTACCACCTGGCCGCCCACGCATCGTACACCGGGCATGTATGTGGTAGTGGCCAAAGCGGGATGAGCGGGGGAGTCCAGGTCACGGTCTTTTCTCGTCACGCATACGAGAAAAGATACAGTTTCGGTAATATTTATATGTAATCTAACTAGATTTGTATTATACTTCTTTTATACCTAAACATAGCTAATTATCAATAATACATGAGTACTTCATATCCACAGTACTTTACACTGAACATTTCATCACTAATTAGCCGAGGGAAATGAGGTATACCAATGCGCTGCTTGCCTGTTTATTTCGTCTTAGAGTCTAGCTACATGTTCACCACCCTTGCACCAGTCGTTAAGGATTCTGACATATACAGTGGTGAATTCCCAGTAAACCACATAATACTGACCAGGCCTTTGTTGATTTTAGCAGCGGGTTCCGAGCAGTAAGGAGGCGAGACCAGATCTGCCGGTACTCCCAAAGTACCTGGGGGGTATCTACGCCCCCTAGCCAGGGTATTAGCTAAAAGGCTCGCCAGCATGGAATCCCGAGAGTGGCTGCCTTGTCACGGTTTATATCGTCACTAATGACGACATAAACCACTAGCATGACGTCACCAGCAGACGCCATCCAATTGCATTACAAAAACAGGTCACAATTTCAACTTATTTTACGTGACACTATCCTCCTGGTGAAATAGTGTCCTCAGACAAATTACTGGGCAGGTAATGGCAAACATCTTTGCGTGTACGTAGCTAAGCCCACGTAGGTGCGCGTACAATGCTTACGGGCATTGCATTTCCACATCGTTGAATAAAATTACAATGTTTAAAAGAACACAAACTTGTACCTATTTTCCATCGGGTTCATTGAATCTGGTACATGCCATGGACTCCTCGTATCAAAAAGGAGGGGGGGGGGGGGGGGTACCGTGGTAGGGCAAGGAGTGGGCGAATAGTCCCAAAACAAATCAACTTAAGTACTTGCTCAGCTCTACCATCCACCCGCAGGGAACCCCATAATGTATGATGAGCATTAAAATCACTTAAAATTACTTTATTTTGTGGCAGACGTTCCTGAAGAGCAAATAGCTCATCATAGATTATCACTTTATCAGGCGGACAATAAACTGAACATATAGCCAGATACGTGCCATTAATATTTACTTTGCATGCGACAAACTCCAAAGTAGAATCAATAGTCACTTCTATAAAAGGGAGGCTTTGGTGGATGTACATGTCGACTCCGTCTCCACCCCTACCCTCACGATCCTTCCGACATAAATGGTAGCTCCTGAGCGATATGACCTCATCAGAGACGAGGTTTGTTAAATGAGTATCTTGGAGAACTATAATATCGGGAGCATAGGACGAGGCTAATAATTTCAGGTCATTTACTTTAGATCTAAGATTTCGACCGTTTCATTGTATAATGGTCGACGCGATGATTACGTTTTATGGGGTTTGCAAGTGCCTTGTCCACCAGTTTTAATTTTCTTTTTATGGGAGGGAGGCGCCTCCTCTCCCTCGCTTCCCGGGGGCCTCTCACGGGATGATTCGGAGACAGAAGCCTCCATGTCCTGCACCTCCTGGCGAGGGAGACGACTGACAGATTGCGATCTGCTTCACTCTCGAGAAACCGATCGCGAGCCAGACGAAGTCCTCACAGGAGTAGCCCGGACGGGGAGGTGCGCTCCGGACTGTGATTCGGTATCATCCTCCTTATGTTTATGCTGGGTTGATGCAGCCATTTGATCGACCAATTTTGTCAGTTTATATACTTTGATATTTAATTATTTAATGGTTTGTTTGAGTTCAGCAATTTCCTTATCCTTAGCTGCAAGCTATTGACTGACATCACTTGTACTAGGGGTGTTGCTAGTTACCACTGCAGCATAGGAAGTATCGGGTTTGTGTGTCAAACTTTCCACTCTCCTCTTAGCTTCAGTATAACTAACTTCATGTTTTCTCATATATGCCAATGTCTCAGTCTCCTTCTTCAGGATGCTGCACTCGGCAGATCCTGAGTGATGGGGACCTCCACAGTTAGTATATTTGGAAATTACATGTGATGGTGTCATGGGCTTCAGCACATTTACGGAAAACAAATTTAGATGAATCTTTGTCAATACATCTTAATGAGGTGTGTCCGAATTTGTGGCATTTATTACAATGCATTGGCTTTTGGTCATAAGGTCTTACTTGAACACGTTCATAACCGACATTGACATATTCAGGGATTTTATTCAAAGCAAAGGTAAAAAAACACAGTCCAGTATTCGTTCGCTCAGTCCCGTTCTTCTTGGTCATACAATGAACGTCCACTACGTCTTGGTCCTTCATGCTTTCAAGAATTTCATTTTCTTCCATCGTCCTCAAATCCCTGTGAAAGATTACTCCCTTACAGGTATTTGGGCCAATAGGAATAGTTACTCTCACTCGAAGATCATGAATTTGCGTCAGCTTAAGTAAATCCTTAATCTGGGAGTTATATTGTACTTTAACAAGGAGGCTTCCATCTCGCAATTTTTTTACAAAATCAAAATCGCCGTCCACTTGAACATCAAGGACCTTTTTGATGATAAAGGGGTTCACGTTCAAAAGCGATTGATTTTTATTCACGCATTTTACATTCGCGAACCTTGCATTCTGGGTGGGGATTTTGAAAAGTGGTCGTCTCGTCTTGTGATTAGTGGGGGTTCCATTGTTCGTCATCAGAGTAGTCATAGAAGGTTCATTAGTCGCCCCTCCTCCTTGAGGAGGAGAAGGGGTAGCCGGGGTATCACTCATACTGGGTATCGGACCAGGGCCGACCCCTCTGCTCAAAATCGTAGTCCTGAAGGGACAAAAAACCTCTTAACTTTTATTATCAACCTAACAGCAATAGCTAAGAGAGTAAGGCGGTTTTTCGTCCTCAACCCCCCCAGTGGAAGCCTGGTTGCGTTCTCCAGTACCACAGAGGGATCGAGTTATGTGTGGGACACTTCCTTACCGCCGAACTTACCTAGGCGAAGTACGGTAATTCAATGCCCACCCCCCAAGCGAATACGGGAGTTCACGAGGAACTACGGTAGGCTCAGGAAAGTCACATTAAGAGGAAAAGAATTCAGGACCAAAGAAAAAGTGCGCCCAAATGACGCCCCAGACTACTGGGCCTTCCTACCCAGGGATCAAAGCCACAAGGGCTACCCTGGTGTAGAAGAGAGCTGCGGGTCTGTGGTGGCTTGCTGACTACGCCTACTGTAGCCTCGTGTCACCTTCAAAACAAAAGCACTGAAGGTGCTGGCAAAGCACAATAAATGATCTGTAATTACAGGATTTTACTTTACTTGATTTACTTTACAACTCAGAAACAACAATGTCTAGCGAGACGAGAGGCCCCGGGCTTGTGGCACAAGACTTTGTTTTTATTGCTTCTGCGTTAAAAACACAGTGTTTACTCATCAGAGTTTCGACCACGATATTCATAGCACTAGTAAAAAAAAAAAAAAAAAACATTTTTACCTGCCAACTCAAATCAGCTAAGGTCCCAAGGTCTACTAATTGACTCCTTTGTGGCTAAGCACTAGCAGAACCATCTATGTGCACAGAAATTTCACAAAAATATTGAAAATGAGCACAGCATTTTCCCCATATATGTTTATATTTATATTGAATTATATGTTCATATATATATATATATATGTATATATATGTATATATATATATATATATATGAATTTATATATATACATATATATATGTATTATATATATATATATTATATATATATCATATATATAAAATGTATATATATATATGTATTATATATATATATATATATATATATATATATGGTGTGTGTGTGTGTGTGTGTGTGTGTGTGTGTGTGTGTTGTTTTTCTAATCTATATATAATAATGTATTCATGTACACAAAAGAAATAGTGAATATAGTTACTTTGTTCATCCATGTGTTTTCTTTTTACCAGGACATAAGTTTGAACTTGCTATGGGCACCAGATAATACCCTAGACTTTAAATGTGCCATAACAATAATATGTGTATATATATATGTATATGTGTGTGTGTGTGTGTGCATATATTGTTTTTCTTTCTGTTTTTTACATATTTATAAAAACATTTTGGATATTTTCTTACAATACCGAATCGTCGATGTACTAAGGATATCTGTGCATCCCCTTTTAGACAGTTTTCTGTATAATTTTAGAATACTGTGTTTATATATATATATATATATATATATATATTTTTTTTTTTTTTTTTGTATATTGGTGAAATTTATTATTCGAGTGACTGTGTATTTTGATTCTCTGTTGGAGCGGAGACAAAGCGTATTCCCTTTGCACGTGTCAAGAGGTGGCATCCTTGTGCTTTGGCTGAAAGCGAAGTTAAAATCAGAACTGCCCTCACAGACAGCATTGTGCTAATAAAGTTATTTATTAAATAACGTCTTTGGTTAGTTATGCTTTGTTATTATTACCTCAGTCTTCAGAATTGTGCTGTGGAATGTATACAGTTGCACCGAGTGAAAATGCATATTTTGTCGTGGGTTCATTTTTATCAGGGCTGATCATAATTCCAGGGTTTAGTGAACTATTATGACATTATCCTATTAATGTATGAATTGGGTTCCAGTGCTATTTTGATTTTGGACTGATGGCTGTTTTGACTCGGAATCAGCCTGAGACGCAGTTCACCAGTTACTCACTGTTTGGATAACAAACTTGTCATGTTTTTTTTTTTTTTTTTTTTTTTTTGTGGTAACTTTAACTTTTCATATATCTTATATTGGTTTAAGTTAACTTCATTATGATTATGCAAGATATATATTTTTGCTTGTTCAATAATATGGTTGTAATGGTGGGAATGTAATAAAGGATTTTATAATTTATGTACCTCCTATTGCTTACCCCGTTCATGCAAAGGGTTACAGTTTGTACCTTACCGTTTATCATTAATTTTGTACCTGATGTTTACCAGTGCATTGTTCATAGATTAGACCCTACAATAAAGGAGTAACTTCGAGTGTCTTCTTCAATCACCTGGTAAAACCGGCGATTCGTTTATTGGTGTCGATATCGCATTAACTGTCTTCGATAGAATCGGTTTAGCCAATTTTCAAGTATCGATGTATTGGTATCGCCTTAGACAATTGTGTGTATATATATATTCATATATTCAAATATCTATATATATTATATATTTGAATATGTGAATATATATATGTATATTTCAATATATATATATTTATATATTCATATATACATATATATATTCTAATATATACATTCATATATATA
>NC_061843.1:16748724-16756224 GCF_019202785.1 Penaeus chinensis | reverse complement strand
GTGGTGTTTGTGGAGCAGGAGGGGTAGTAGGGGGGGCAGGTACTCCAGGCACGTGGTGGTGTGTCGTGTCTTCCCACTGGCGATTTGGTGGGGGATTTTTTTGCTTGTTTTTCCTTTTACTGTTTCTAACGTAGCTTCTCCTAGGTGTGACTTGTGTAGAGGCTTCGTTCCTCATACCGGGACGAGTCAGCGTTGTTTTTGGGCAGACGCTTACGTGGCTCCGGACGAGGGGTGGCTGGCGCGTCAACAAGATCGTGAGTCTGCTGGGTCGGAGTGGGTAGTGGGGACGGAGTGGTGGGGGAGGGTGGGGGTGGTGGGGGTTAGCTAGGAGAGGCGATGGTCGTGGGTGCTGTCGTGGTGGGTGTAGGAGTGTGTTTAATTTGTGGTGTAGAGGTAGATGTCATTCTGCCAGGGGGAGGGGATGCAAAGGGGAAGGATTGGTAGGCGGATTGATCGTGGGCAGGGGTTGGGAGATCAGATATTGCGTGATGGGATGTGGTCGAGGATGTTGTGACGAAAGCTTCCTTTCCGCATTCCTGCGGCTGAGAAGGCATCGCACCTTGGCTAATTAGACTGTTGATTGCAGATTGTTGTTCGGAGAACATTCCGATCAGCAGATCAATCTTATTTTCAATAAGATCTTGATTGATGAGGGAGGGTTCGTGTTGTGTTTGTGTATTTTGGTGTTTTGGTTTTTGAAAGATTTTTACAAATGGTGTAGAGATACCTGTTTTCTTAGGTGGTGGAGACCAGTCAGTGGCGGGAGTGTCTGTCGTTGTGTATACAAGTGTGTGTATATTTGTATATATATGTGTGTATGTGTATATATATATAAATATATATATATGTGTGTGTGTGTGCGTGTGTGGCTGCATGTATGTGTGTGCGGAAGTGTGTTCCACATTAATGTTGTATGACACATAATTTTTATCTAGAATTCTCTAGAAATTACTTTGGCCGGTTAATTGAAATTTGCTGTTATCAGAGAAACACTTTACGTAATGAAAATTTATAAACCTTAAATTACTGTTGTTTATTGAGCAATGTTTTGTTGATGTAAAGTAAATAAAAATGAATAGAAAGATAAAATACTGAGTGGCACAGTGATATTTTTTTCAGTGTCTTCACGATTAACAATCTTCGTCTGCCTTTCGTTGTCACTTTGCCTTCGTGTGAAGAGATACCCAGAAACTCAAACAAACAGACAAGCATGCATCCAAATACATACCCAGCTACTGGGGTGCACAAGCCAGTGCATTCACAGTGCCAGTTCTAAGCCCAGCTAAATGGGAAGGGTTGCGACGGGAAAGGCACCCGGTTTCAAACTTAAGCCTCATCAATTATACGGATCATGAATGGCAACGTCCGCCACCGACACTGTAAATGAGCAAGGTGTCGGTGGAAATTATGCTAC
This sequence comes from Penaeus chinensis, assembly GCF_019202785.1. Classification (NCBI taxonomy): domain Eukaryota; kingdom Metazoa; phylum Arthropoda; class Malacostraca; order Decapoda; family Penaeidae; genus Penaeus; species Penaeus chinensis. The sequence continues at coordinate 16,754,810 of NC_061843.1, read as the reverse complement.
AGTTAGGCAGAGAAGGAGAGCGAGCCTGAAGACAACGGAAAAATGGAGAGGAAAGATTGTGGAAACGAAAGTTGGAACCTTAAATTTTGGCTCTATGGGTGGTAAAGGGAGATACTTGGCTGACATTATGAAGAGAAGAAGGGTGGAGGTTCTTTGCGTGCAAGACACTAGATGGAAGGGGAAGAAAGCCACGAACATTGGAGGAGGGTGCAGGCTGTTTTACAGTGGATTGGACGGAAGAAGAAACGACGTTGGGATCATTCTAAGGGAAAAGCTTGGTAACAGTCTTTTGGAAGAAAGAGAGTGGCTGATAGAATGATAAGTTTAAAACTGGAAATGGAAGGTGTGATACTGAATGTAAATAGTGCATATGCCCCAAAAGTTGGTTGTAAGATGGAAGAAAAAGAAAACTTCTGGAGCGAGTTCGATGATATGGTCTCCCCAAGGCAGATGGATTGGTGACTGGGGCAGATTTCAATGGGTATGATGGCGAAGGGAACTTAAGAGATGAAGAGGTGATGGACAGTGATGTGTAAGAGGACGGAATGTTGAAGGACATATGGTGAATAACTATTTAAGAAGAATGAAGAACACAGAATAATTTATAAATTTAGGGTGGAAGTTAGGGAAGAAGGGAAACGGAAATTGAATGGCAGTGAGAAGTGCCAGTTCGTTGGACAGATACAGCAAAAGTATTAAGGGAAACGGCTTAAAAGGTACTTGGAGTGTCATCCGGATACAGAAAAAAAAAATGGTGATGGAATAAATTTGTTCAAGACTGCATAAAAAAATGAAATTAGCAAAAAAGAAAGGGACCAAGGGAAATGAAGCAAGTGGAATACAAGTAAATACAACGCAAGACAAAGAAATAGGTGGCAGCTGCAGAGCAATTCTGTCTAGCTAACAGAGGGACCAGGTTGGGAAAGATATACAATTTGGAGTGATGAAATATAAACATTAGAAACATACCGACAAGTGAGGAGAGCGAAGAAGAAGTGGGGAAAACTATGTTGAGAATGAAAAACGGAAAGGCAGTTGGTCTACCAATACTGCTGTACCAATAGAAACATGGAAATGTCTGGGAAAAATGGCAGTATGATCCTTATCAAGAATATTTAACAAGTTCATGGAAGGCAAAGAGATTCCCAATGAATGGAGGAAAACTGTACTGAGTACCAATTTTAAAGAACAAAGGCAATATGCAAAAGTTGAGAAATGAGGTATTAAGCAATGACTATTAGTTTGGTTTCATGCCACATAAAAGTACTACTGATGCGTTTGCATTGTTTGCTATTAGAATGTTAATGGAGAAATATAGAGAGAGACAAAAACAAATACATAGGAGTAGTGCAAGATATGTAGGAGGGATGTGAGACAGGGGTTAGATGTGCAGTGGCAGTGAGAGAGGGTTCCAAAGTAGAGGTAGGACTACATCAAAGTTCGGCTTTAAGCCCGTTCTTGTTTGCAATGGTAATGGACAGGCTGACGGATGAGATTAGACAGGAGTCACCTTGGAGGACGATGTCGCGGATGATATAGACATCTGCAGCGAGAGAGGACAAAAGGCAGATTAAAATCTAGAGATGTGGAGAAATGCACTCGAGAAAATAGAGACTGAAAGTCAGTAGGAGCAAGAAGGAATACCTGTGTGTAAATGAAGGGGTCGATAGAGGAGAGTTGAGGATGCAAGGACAAGAATTGACAAAGGTAGAATAATTCAAATACCTAGGCTCAGTTGTCCAGAGTAGTGGGGAATGCAATAAAGAAGTGAAGAGGCTGCAGGCAGGGTGGAACGGACGGGGAAAAGTATCAGAAGTGATCTGTAACAAAAGGATATTGGCTAGAGTGAAAGGGAAGATTTATAAGATATTGGTGAGACTGACAATTTTTTATACTATTGACGAAGAGACAGCAAACCGATCTGAGCTCAGATTGTTGAGGTTTCCTTGGGAGTGACGAGGAATGATAGGATTATGAACGACTGCATAAGAGGGAAGCTACAGTTGGAAGCTTAGGAGGAAGAGTAAGAAATGCGACTTACGTGGTTTGGCCGTGTTCTGCGGAGTGACGTAGATCGGTAGATGGAGTTGAGGATGGTGTTACCAAGTTAGAGAAAATGAGGAAAATCAAAAAGAAGGTCCAGGGATGTAGTTAGAGAGGACTTGCGAGAGGTCGGTGTGACAGATGAAGTGGCTGAGGACAGGATAAATTATAAAATGATAATCCACTGTGGCAACCCCGAAACGGGAGCAGCCGAACGAAGAAAAGAAAGGTAAACATCATTGAACAGCCGCACCAATGACATCATGATAAACCAAAGGAAAAGAAGTCAAACCAAGCCTAACGCTTCTTAATCAGGGATTTCAAACAGATGGAAACTATTGGCGGCGACATGAAATGGTTTGTAGAGAAGTACGTAGGAGGCTTAATGTACAGGAAATTATGTTGTCTTGAAGACGGCTTGTCTTGTCCTGTGCTAGAAAGAGCCGGAATTAATAGTATAAAAAATGAAATGCTTATATGTACTCACACGCATAACATAAATGGTAAACAATATGTAAAGAACAGCGAAGGGAACAGTAAAAAAAAAAACATACGAATATACTGAAGGCCTTTCCGCGGCATTACTTCTTGAGGACAGACAGACAGGGAAATAAAGCAATTCAGCGCAAAGGTCTCTGAAACTTTGTGTATTTTCTTGTACTTCCTTTCGTTATGGTGTGTGTGTGTGTGTGTGTGTGTGTGTGTGTGTGTGTGTGTGTGTGTGTGTGTGTGTGTGTGTGTGTGTGCGCGCGCGACAGACAGACAGATAGAAAGACGGACAGAAAGACTGGCAGACAGGTAGACCAACATACACACAGACAAATGGACAGAAAAGAAAACAAATAGGCTGACCAACAGACATACAGACAAAAGGTAAAATGAATACAAACACAAATAAATGCAAATGCAGTCATAGAAGATGAAAAAAGAAAAAATTATAAGTGCCACAATGCAAGTGCAGAAAATGAGCGTAGCGAAAGAGGTGAAGACGAGTGAAGCATAATGAATGTGTCAAGTCTTAACGAAAACGAAAAGCAGGGAAGAAAATGCGGATAAAAAATGCCTAATTATGCGCGGGCTGGGAATTATCTAATGCTTGAGTGGCTGTGGAAAATGCCTTCCTTTAAAGACACTTCTCTACTTAAAAGTCGGACGGGGAATACGCCTTCGTTTATCCCTAAGAAGAAATGACTTTCGTTTCGTTTTGAGGAAAATGTTGATAGCTTAAAAATGATAATGGTGATTTCCCTGCACTAGACTGAAGGAAACTTTTAAGGCATCATATCGCAGGGATGCTTGAATGGTGATTTTTCTGCATGCCATAGTTAGGAGCAGCATGGCGAGAATAATGTATGCAAATGTAGAGCTCTTCAGCCGCAGTATTAAAACGGCAAAGAGAGCGCCGGAATTTCCCTCGAGAGTCACTATTATTTCCCGATATTCAACAGAATCAAATTTTGGACTAATCACTTCACTGTTGGATGGAACAACTAGATCATGGATTCAGATCAGTATTGGTGTTGGATGACCTAACTCCTTTATTCATTTATTCATTTACCTGTCTCTCTTTGTATATGTGTATCTATTGCTCTATCTATTTTTGTGCTGGTTTACTTATTTATTTGTTCATGTACCTCTATATTCATTCATGTACCTCTCTATATTCATTAATTTACCTCTCTATATATTTATTAATTTACCTCTCTGATTACTTATTTGTTAATTTACCTATTTATATTATTCGTATCATAAATTAATGACAAGTCATATCTGTATTTAACTGTAATTCCTTTCTTTAACTCAGACGTATCATACGTTAATCTAAACTTAGGATTCTTGTAATGTTGATTAGGCCTACACATTTTTAAACTGAGGGTGACCATGAAAGGTAAATTTTGATTACATTTATTCAATAAAACATGAAAATGCCATAAAACATTACAAGAATCCACAAACAGAAATGTCAAAATATGAAGGAAACCTTAAAATGTACTGTGTGTGTACATACATACTTACACACACACACACACACACACACACACACACACACACACATATATATATATATACATATATACATATATATATATACATATACATATATATATATATATATATATATATATACATACTCACACACACACACACACATATATATATATATATATATATATATATATATATATATATATACATATATACACACATACATAAATACATACATATATATACATATACATATATATATATATATATACATATACATATTTATACATATACATATATATATACATATACATATATATACATATATATATATATATTTTTTTTTTTTCTTCTTTCTACCAGCCACTTATTCCGCTGCAGGACACAGGCCTCTCTCAATTCACTATTGAGAGGTTATATGATTGGATGCCCTTCCTAATCACCCGCGGTTCGGCGCTCTAACACTTGTGCCACGGCGGTGACTTCCCCTACAACACTTGCGTTTGACTTCTCAAGGCGATATGTCGTTTTCTCAGGCTCGAGCCAGCAGTCAGAGCGCAGACATTTTTACGACTGCCGAGGCGGGGATCTGAACTCAGGACCACGAGGGTCGGAACCCAGTGCTCTAACCACTGGACCATCGCGGCAGACATATATATATATATATATGTATGCATGTATAAACACACACACACACACACACACACACACACACACACTAGGACCCGTCTCCTTCAACCCTCCCCGCAAACATCCTACAGCTTTTCTCGCTCCTGCGGATTTGTTGCTGCAAGTCGTGTTTTCGTTCATATGTAGTTTTATGTCTTTGTCGTCTTATTTTTTTTTTTTTTTTATGTGTGTTTTGTATATTCGTTTTTTTGCTTTTGTTTTAGTCTGCCTGCTTGTCGTCCTCTGTGTTCCTTTATATATACTTTCGTTTTTACTGTGTTTGTTGTTTTTTAACAGTTCTTATTGGTTATTTCATTTAATTCAAAATTACTGTTTTTAGCTACTTAATTATTTAGATTGCTTGCCGACTTGTCATGGAGTGAAGGTAAGACATCTTTTCAAATGTCATGCGGATATGTTCATCTTTTTTTCTTTTCTTTCTAATTTGTATTTTTTCTCTGAATTTGTGTTGCGACATCCTTCCTGATATTTCTACATTGTAATCTGGTTTTATTTAATATTTTGTTTTTACGTAACTAATAATGTTACAGTGTATATATATGACCCAATTACAATTAATCTATAGTAGTCACTGAGTGTGTTAATGCCCCATTATTTATGAGAACACCGCGGTGCACCGGTTGAAAGGGATAAAGCAACACAAAGAAAAGGTATTCTTGAGAGCCTGATGTTTTTATATTTTACTAGGAACTGGACGTTATCTCTATTCTTATATTAAAACATATACTTTATCTCTATTCTTATATTAAAACATATACTTTATCTCTATTCTTATATTAAAACATACTTTATCTCTATTCTTATATTAAAACATATATTTTATCTCTATTCTTATATTAAAACATACTTTATCTCTATTCTTATATTAAAACATATACTTTATCTCTATTCTTATATTAAAACATATACTTTTAATGATGCCTTACTGTTTTATTTTATGATTTTGCTTTTTTTTATTCACTGTACCCTCAGGACTTGGCTGTGCTTGTTTTTATTTTTCTGCGCTTTTTCTAACGTTTAGCCTTTGCCATTTGATTTTCTTTCGAGATGCACCTTCAGTGTTTTTATGCCGGCATGTTTTAGAAACGCTTTTTTTCTTTCTTTCTTTCTTTTTTAAGACCGTTTGTCTGATGTTTATTCAACTTTTAACGTATACCTTTAGCCTGACAATCTACTTTCAAGTTGCTTTTATTTGCTCACCCCAATTTAAAATAAATACTATAAGCCCTCATAATATTTATTATATTTCAGTGTCTCATCTATTAGTTTCTCCATACATTTTTCTCAAGACAGGGTGGTTTCTTTTCCCCTGTTCAGTTATCTGGGTTATCTTTGTTCGTAAAAAGCTTAGCAATAAAAAAGGAATG
>NC_061843.1:16738724-16741224 GCF_019202785.1 Penaeus chinensis | reverse complement strand
GTCGCTTTAAAATATGTCTCAAATTCTGATAAACCATTGTTATTGTCTTATTGCATCTATTCTTCTTCATATAACTTGAAGTTTTGCATTTTATCGAAATCCAACATGAGTGAGGTCCATGTTACATAAAGTCTGAATTTCATACAACTGTCTTGTGTTCTGTTGGAAACTACAGACTACTTTAATGCTCTACAAAGCATACACATGGAACGGTCACAGCCATAAAGCCGTGGATATCAAAAACATTAAACAACCTTCTCAAGCGTTCTTGATTAAAATGATTGTATCTATCACAGGGTTAGGATGGACCCTATGGTTACATTTCTCTCTTTTATATTTTATTTATTTTTAATTTAGAAAATGCAGTGGAAAGAAAACTTTGCAGTTTAGGGAACGGTTTCTCTTATCCTGATATATGAAAAGAAGGCAGATATGGAGTGGAGAGAAAGAAAGTTTAAGGAAGAGATCAGTGTTGCTAAATTCAGAAAAAAAGCGATTTGTGTTGGAAAGCAATAATCGAGAATCAAATTTCTCAAATCTTGCAATAGTAGTTGCATATGCATTGCTCAACTCAACTGCGTCTGTTAACAGACTTTTCAGTAGGTAGCAAAGAATTAAGAATGAATATTAGTTCTCCAAGGAGCACTAGCGTAGTAAGTGTTTTATACACTAAATGTGGCTTGGAATGGAAGGGAATTACATACTCTCAGTTAAATCTCGACATAAATTCAATCAGACTTTGAGAAGGTCACGGGTAATGCAACAGATGATGTGATAAAGGAAATTACAGCTAAACTGTTTTAGCAAAGTTTAGATTCATGATGAGGCTACGAACTACATTGAAGACTAGACTTTCTATCTTCCTTTTTTGTAAAGATTAGTAAGCCGGAGACTCATATGTGTGTGTACAGTTACAATAATCAATATGTAATATTATTAATTCCTTTTTTTTTTTTTTTTTTTACTTACCAGTAGCTTTGTTGAAAAGGTGGTTATTCAGAAAGTATTTAAGTATTTACTATCAGAACGCGTTGAAAGTGTATTTCACAGCAGTTTTCGAAACTTAAAAGTGCATGAGAGAGAAAACGAAATTGCTTAAAGAGAAGTATTTGCAACTCCGCCTTACTATGAGAACATGTATTTACAATTTGATATAAATGACTTTAACGAAAAAAAAAAACTACGTAGTTTAAGAAGTATGATGAATAACTTGACCTGAACATATTAAGATTCTATAGTTATATTTTCTCGTGATTTTGCAAATTTGTTATCTGTCATTTAAAGATCATATAATATTTAAGGAAAAAAAAAAAATCTTGTTAAATCAAAGGTAAAGCTTAATGTTTCAGCAATTGCTGCTGTCAACAGTGTAAACACTACATTACAATACTGCATTTGATACTACAAAGGAAATCGTACCCTGATTAATATCAAGTATTTATAAGATCGGCAGCAAAATAGCTTTAAATAGTCTGTTCATATTGTTTTTTTTTTTTTTTTTTTTTTTTATTATTTTCTATAACTTGAAATAAATATGGATATTGAGAACTTTATGCAACCTGTAGTTGATGACTATTGTGATCTATTTTTGGTCTCGTTCGTTTCTGCTTACATTATATTTTCTAAAAGTCAAAGGAATAATAATTGCATTTCAATATCTGTAAGGCCTTCATAATAATTGGAATAAAATTCATATAATAAATTTCCTAACCCCTTCCGAGTGTTAGAATGTTAACATTTGTTACAGAGAAAAAAACTGACTCAGAATATACAGCTATGAACACATTGTGAACATGAACAGTCGGACTCAGTGTGTTAATCATCCAGCTTCTTAGCTATGAAAAAGGGGCGTGGCTTCAGGGCATATATGAAGCGGGGTAACGGTAGTATATTAGTCACTTCATATAAATAGATCATTCATAATTCTACATATCTGTTTGGTTATTCACTTACCTATTTATCTAAATACTCTTTGTTTATTTATTCATTAAATCAGCTTTTATGCGATTAGGAACCAGTATTAATGTTCACTTTAAATGCTAAGTCTCAAGCTATTTAGATATTCATGGAAGTCGCATTAAGAGCATTAGGCGAGAGACCAATGTGCTAGAGTACGACGCATTTATAAATAACCTAGAACGCGGTACTTCTTGAAATTTATAGATGTAATAAATAGGCATGCATTAATAGCTATTCGGCCTCTAAGATACACACAAAGCCCACCGATTGCAATCATAAAATTAACATGATCTGGAATTTATAAGATTTCAGTGGGAAAGCAGTAGTTCTGCTGACGGAGAAAAAACTCGGTAGAAGGGTCTTGGATTTATTATTAAGGGGAAATTATATTGGATGTGAGAAATGGAGAAGCTCCTTGTAGGGTGTTGTAAGAGAGTGTGTGAAGGATGGTTACGGCAGAGAACGGAGAGATGTTCTGGGCATTAAGTGAAGGCTACGCATAATTCATAATAAGGAAGCAAAGGATCACATTTCGGTGTGA
>NC_061843.1:16721224-16723724 GCF_019202785.1 Penaeus chinensis | reverse complement strand
TATATATATATATGTGTGTGTGTATGTGTGTGTGTGTGTGTGTGTGTGTGTGTGTGTGTGTGTGTGTGTGTCTTTATGCATATATATATATATATATATATATATATATATATATATATATATATATGTATGTATGTATGTATATATGTATATATGTGTGTTTGTGTGTGTGTGTGTACATACATATATATACACATATACATTTATATATGTATACATATACATGCTTATATGTTTATGAATACACACACACACACACACACACACACACACACACACACACACACATATATATATATATATATATATATATATATATATATATATATATATATATATACATATACATACTGCATTTTTATATACGCAATGAAAAGATAGCCAATACCTTGACTTTATTTTAACGTATGCTTAATTAAAAGTAGAATAAATGCTGACTTTACTGGTATATTTCACGATAGGAATACACCGAAAACCGAGTTCTCTCCAGAATTAAAACCGGAATATTTTCCTTAAAATGCGACGTATAAACATGAAACCAGATTATGAGAAAGATTCATTGATATAGATTTGGATTTTTTTTTTTTTTTAACTAATGGTGTATCAAAAAAAAAATGGTTTTCACAGAGAGCACAAAATAATTGCAATACATTTACAAATAGGAGCCTATAAGAAACTGCCATTTTCACGAAAGTATAGATAAATTTACCAATAATATATGATTGGAAGTAAATAGGTTCCCCGCAATTAACAACCGTCATTTTTCTGACATATGTCTTGGTTTTGGCACTATGCTTAATTTATAGAAAACGAGAATGCCCTACATTTACTATACAGTGCCAGTAATCACAACAGTTACTCCGGGGGGATTCTTGATTCCAGATTATTTGGATTATATACGTTATGGATAGTGGAATTCTGTGGTGAAAAATAACTGGTGGTGTATAGATGATCCCTACCATGCACGATGAAATGATTTGCATAAATATTAGGTTAAATGGAATACATAGACCCCCAACGTAAAGGATTTTGAATTATTTATAATAGTTACACCTTTATAACACAGAACACATTTTATGATTTTGCGATGTTTAACTATATCATTATTTAGGTGTCGTTTTATTTGCACTGCAGATAACGGGTCTTACTAGGAAATCAGTCATTGACGGATACATTGCCACAATGTACTCATTCGAACATGTCTTAGTACACCAAGATGCTAATAACATCAGGAAAACTATGAAAAAAGTTTTCAATTGTGTGTTATAAACAACTGAAGAAAGGTAAATGTTCAAAAGCAAGTTTGAAAAGAATAACAGTTTGACTGTAAATTGATGATTTCGAATCTGAAAAAAAAAAAAAATCAGAAAGGCTCACACAGCTGAACAGTTAGCATATGCAACACATGAAATTACGTGAAGCAGGGGAAATTCACGCGGCAAAACTCTGTAAAGAAGCAACCATACCGTCAACACCAATACCAGTTAGAATGTTAAGTGAAATGTAGCGCAAAGATGATACCAAACGAAGCACTCTCCGTACTTCTAAACACAAATATGAGCAAAAGTACTAGTACTATCTACGAAGAGGATAAACAAATATCATCACTGCTAATTGTACCATTCGTATAATTGTGAGTAGAAGTAAAGAAGCAGTGATATCCCACTGGCGTTAATGTGAGTGATTTTTATATACACATCTCTCTCTCCCGAACCTCCTAGATCACACGACCTTACGTCTGCTACACAAAGACAAGCAGTTGGTATACTAAGGGAACCATGAGCTGATAGACCTAGGTCAATGGAAATGGTTTTAGAGTATGGCTTCGATGGCAGTGGCAGCCACTCGCTCTATACCATGAAGGTAAATGAAGTCAGTCAAATGTCAAATGTTTGCCCCATCAAAATTATATGCAAAGAGACTAATAGTATAGTACATCGTCATTCCTACTATGGTAGATGAAAAAGTTTGCTAAGTAAACTTCGTCTACTTCTTTCCTGTGTAAACACGTTACAAAGCCATATGAATAAAATATACGAAATAAAAGAACAGGAAGTATCGAGGGAGCCTCTCAAATACAACATATCACCTCTTCACTTATTAATAAATACGATGAAATGTGTATAACACATAGCCAATTGTAATACACATTAGGTGGAGTGTTAAAGGAGATTAAATCCATCATGATCAAGGAAAAGGAGCGCATTCAGATCCCATTCAAAAGAGAAATTGGGATTAATGCTGACTTTCCATCCCAAGATAGTGGGAACACATCTAATGGAAATGAAGCACGAAGATTCTATTCTGAACCCATGAAAGGTTCAGTAATGACAGGTGTAAATGAAGAACTGATCTAAACTCGGGCTATAACATCAACACCAAAGTATAAGAGGCATATGTTGACTAAACAGCAAACCAATCTGTAGACCTATATAACTGGTACTACCTGCCGGTTTCAGTAAACAAAATACTTATGCAAGGGTAGCAAATTATTAAGGCA
>NC_061843.1:16713724-16716224 GCF_019202785.1 Penaeus chinensis | reverse complement strand
CAGAAAATGAAGACAAACAGTGAAGAACAAAATAGATTAAAAGAAAAATAGAAAATGAAGAACAAAGCAGATTCAAAGAAAAATGGAAAATAAGGACAAGGAAGAACCTAAGTAAATAGAATATGAAAAACGTGTGGAAATTACAAGAGACAACCAAAGAAAATATCAAGAGGAAGAACAATGTCGAATCGAAGAAAACACTAACAAGAACTAAGCAGAATCAAAAGAAACAATAAGATAGAATAAAAGAAAATATAAAAGGAAGAACTTAACCTCGGTGAGCAATGTTATCTCATTGGAAATACTCGACGGCAAACGAGCTCACAGCCGCGCCAACTGTCGGGAAGGGCATTGCCTTAATGCTCGAATCACGCTTAACAGGGACGTTGCACTCGTATAAAAAGTATTGGCTTTGTTACCACGATTCCGCATGGCTTACGAGGCGGTTCGGGCGGTCTCGAGCTCGCATTTTTTCCAAAGACCTGTCGAGGTCTCTAACTTGCATCTGTAACATTTATCATACATTATTCTTCACAAGAATGCTGCGGAATTATAGTTTTCAGAAAGTTTTCGCTAGTGAAAAGTCTCGTAATAGTTGCGACAACTATTTTCGCCATTCATAACTATGAGAGGTCAGAAAGCAAACACGAAATCCTGTTTGGTAATTCACGTATTGTCTGTGAGGAGAATAATGGCAATGCTAACTACGCGATACTAAAATGATACCTGACTAAGTAATACGAAGATAATAAACAAATAGATGAATACATATATTCAAATATAAAAATGGAATCGGAATCAACTCTAAATACTATATCAATAAACAAACGGATACATAAAAAGGAGGAAATATAGACTTCAATTCCTTCAGTGTTAAAGAAAATCTATACGTTTTAAATCTTCTTAAGACCTTGCTTTGAATTCAGTTCCATCACAAGTTTTCCTTGTTATTTGGGCAGATTTCCGGCTAAATATATTTACTGTAGTTCGTTCTTCCTCTTTCCTTTACTGAAATATCTGAACAGCTACGGATATTGTGTTTTTCATCTCCCTTTGGGTTCTGTACAGTATATACAATTAGCTAAAAAAAATTATGATAGGCTAAATTTTAGGTAGTTTGGAAGTTTTGCTGGCTCACAAGTAGGTGCCAGAACTGAGATGTGAAATCTCCGGTTTCCGGTTTTATTTCTTATTGTACAAGTATATACATTCGCTACTACCAGTAACTTAACCTAGCCCTCTACTGTGCAAATGGAATCACGACTGCCTACTGAAGCATCATGTGTGGAGGAAAGCATCTGAGGTGGATTTTTCTGCTTTTGAAGCTTATCTCTAAGAAATGCCTAAGCCAATGTGTAATATGCAAGTAGGTGTTTCCAAAACTTCAGTTGTAAAAGTGCATAGAAAACTTGGAATTTGGAAAACTATGAATCAAATAAAAGAGGAAAGTCTTCTCTCCCAGAGAGAACAGAATAAATAAATAGGGTTAATTCAAAGTCGTCCAGCCAACTGTCTAGTGAATGGAAGAACTATGGCTACGAGTGTAAGCCATAGCTCGAGATGGGGTACCGTGCATGCAGGGCAACTAAGATGCCAAGACTATCTGTAACCAATAGGAAGAAACGACTGGCTTTGCATAGGTTCACAAGGATTGGACATCAGAGGATTTGGAAAGGATAAATCTCACTTAAATCTTCCTTTTGACTACGTGCGGTTAAAACTTAATTTAGTGAAATACAAATGCATACATGGAAAGAATATATGTTAGTTACAAAATATTTCATCTAATATGTTTGGCTCAAACACGAGATCAGAGATCGGTCATGTTGGAGATGGAGTTCAAGGGGATTTTATTTGAATATTCCAGTCATCTTGTAACTTTCATTGTTATATTTATTTGCTAGTATGTTTCTCTAATGAGTCAGAGAAAACTAGTAAAATTTCCTGCCATGTTGATGGTTTAGTCTGTGATCTCTGCCATAAGCACTGGAATATTAGATATTCTAAAAGGTAATCTAAGTCACGTTGGATATACTGACATCATTGATTGACGTCTTCCGCCCCAACTGTGTGAGTGTTTCCCAAATAATTTTCGTTCATGATGGAGCTCCCTGTCACACAGCCAAAAGTGTTAAAACCCATTTGGATAATCATGGTACTAGAGAGTTTGACTGGCCTGGAAATAGTCCAGACTTAAATCCTATAGAATGTATCTGGAAATACATGAAAGACGAGATAAATCAAGTAGAATGTATTAACAAAGCTAGGCTAATTGAACGGTTGGTGAAGGTGTGGCAGAAAACCTTAGAAATCAGGGATAATGCCCGCCGGTACATTCGAGGCATGCCAGGACGTGCTGCTGCCGTGATTAAGGATAAGGGTAACTATTTCGATTTGTAATATGTCTTTAATGATGTACGGAAATCAAATTAGGAAATGATAAGTTGATCTCAATTTGGGATACATATTCTACTTAAAATGGTTGAAACTGCTGATGATC
>NC_061843.1:16688724-16693724 GCF_019202785.1 Penaeus chinensis | reverse complement strand
GTTGTTTAGAGTTAAGGGAAAGATGGATATATGTTGAAGTTCAAGAGAACAGTGTTGTATAGAGACTATCTAACAGTTTGTTTCTATAAATGTCAACCTCTATTTACTCCCTATTTTAGACATGAGCAAAAACTAGGGCTGTGTGAAAGTGTAAATCTTTCCTATAGTCTCAATTTTCTATGATTCCATGCTTATCCCTCCTGAAAAATTAAATTCAAGTCGAATTCCATTTTCAGTCACATTCCTTATGTATAGGAAATATTTCGAAACAGTTTCCTTTACACAATCCCTCTCTCAGAATTATGTTCCATTTACATATGGAAGACAAAATTTGGCAATCACCATTTTGTCTTCTGATTCATCCGAGGTCGCTGTATGAGTGCTCATGTCTTCCAATGCTAACTTCAATGTTTATTTCTGTGCAACAGTCTCGGAGTGTAATGAAGTTCAACTGTTTGCTTAAATTTCTTTATAATGATATATATTTGTTCTTTAATAACAGTGTGTTGATTAAAAGGAAAATAATACGGGTTTACCATTTCAATGATTTGTATTCCCTCACCCTGTCTCCTAACGTCATGGCATCGATGGCACTAGTTCCGTCGCCATTGTCTGCCCTTCATCGCTGCGCAACCGTTCCCATCCATGCAATGCTTTTGTGATGACACCAAATCGAGTGCGGGGACTTTCCCTGGGCATGTGCCTACCCTTAGCTCCCCAAACATACTGTATGGGGTTTAAATCTGGTAATTTAGGCGGATGTTGCAACACAGCAATCTCAGGGTGAAGCATTTACCAATCCATCTGAAGCATTTATATCCTCATTTAGAAGCATTACAAACCCGCCCTGATTTATGCAAACCACGGACACCAGTGGTTATGCAGCACTGTATTTCGCTTTACATAATACTCATGTATAGTGATAATTGTTAAATGATATGATTTATTCACCATATGATGATACATATGTTATTTTGTCATTAGAGTAAAATAATGCAAAACACTTATTCTATTTTTTTACATAATAAAAGATATTCAAAAATATAATTACATAGACGAAACAACGCATGGTCATCGAAAAGCATGCTTCAAATATTGTCTCGGCGCTTGAATATTGTCATTGACCACAGGTAAAGGTAACGATAGCTTTTTTTTCTGACTGTACATATCTATCTATCTATCTATCTATCTATATATTGTCCATGTTTATATTAACATACACACACACCTGTAAAAGTAGGTTTTCTGTACTTCTGTTTTTACTTTACATAGTCGAAAAACGTTTGTACACGCGAAGCATCTCGATGTCAACCACCTACCAATTATAAAATAGCAGCTTAAATGTGATGGACAGTTAAACTTACTCTCGTAATAACAGAGAAATGCATTGGCGAGTGGACTTCCAATTGCCACACCACCAATTTGACAACAGTTGATTATTAAACACGAATATTGAGTCCTCTACAGAAACTTCTTATACTTTCTTGAACTGCTTCTTGTGTAGTTATGCATTTGTCAGTATTCCTAAACAGGGTGTTTGCATATCAATCAGTAGTTATTTGATGTGGTGCATAAGTGAAGAGGGATGATATGTCAAGACTACCCATTATAATAGAATGATTACTATACATGTTAGATGACTCTTTTTCAAAGTCAAAAGAATTTTGAATTGTGTATTCGTAAATGGCAATTGGCTTGAGAATGGGGAATGTGAATTTGGTAAACTTATAGCTATAGGTGTTAATGGCCGATATAATAGGTCTGACTGGTACATTTGGTTTGTGAACTTTTTCGGTCTGTATAAAATACCTGGGAGGGAGCCTGATACCATGACGTTGTTTTAGTGTGTCGGGTGAAATCAAATCATTATCTTTTAACAATTTAAGCACTCTCTTTAACCCATTCCCGACGGGCATACCCACTGTGAGTTTACTTGTTTAATTGTTCTAACGCACAGATGGCTACACTTGTACTAAATCACAAATTATCCAATTACGCCCGTTTACCCTTTTCTTTAATTTACGAAAATATTTTACGTTATCTTAGTTTGCTATTACTGAGGTTTTTAACATTATAGTAATTATAATGTTTATAATAAGAATAACACCATCAATATTCATAGCACTAGTAAAAATACATTATCCCGCCAATTCAAGGAAAGGCGAAATCAGGTAAGGCAGAGTCATCTATGTATAGAGACATTCCACAAAAAAATATAAAAAATTGAGCAAAACATTTTCCCCGTTTCTTATGCATTTTCCCCGACGGCAATGGGTTAACTTGGCCTCAAATTTAACAATAGGTAAAAGGGGTAGGTGTTTAACCTCAAAGATTTTGATATGTTAGCTAGTATATACTTTATTAACGTAGACCTGCTTATCTAATTCCTTTACCTTTATCTGGTCAGATTATGATGATATTCTGAGCATTCTGTATACATTTTAATGCATTATTTTTTCATCACTGAAGCATAGTAACAGTACCTCTGAATTAATTTTAAAAAATCATGGACTAAGGTTACAATATTTTCCAGTTCTCTCTTCTTCCACTTGCTTGGTAATTATTTACCATGTGCCACAGACGTTCAAACGAGGAAAACTAATACACGAATTTAGGAAAATACCAAGAGGAAACGAACTGAAGCCGAGATTTTTTTTTTTTTTTTTTTTTTTTTTTTTTGAGATGTGTTGATTTAAGCTTCACAAGCTGTTTGTCGTTACTCTTAGTGATTAAAACATTAAAAACAAAATAAAGTGGTTTTCCGCTGTCCTGACACTACTCTTCCTTATATACATGTGTGTTTGTTTGTGTTATAAAATTTTGTAACATTTATTTTTATGTTCGCATTTGTAATTTTATTTGTATTTCTGTAATGTTTTAATTTTCTTTGAAGGTGCAAACAGTGTTTTTGTTTGTATTACTGGTATGTTCATTCAGTTGCAAGGTTTAATTTTAAGTTAATTTAAAGGTTTTATTTTCTTAGTTTAAAGCTTTACATTTTAGTCATTTATTTTTTAAGTTCAATTAATTTAGTGAAGGGTTTTACTTTAGTCCTTTAGTTTTTAAGTTTATTTAATTTGGTGTAAGGTCTTTTCGAGTTTTAGTTTTAAGACGGGTTTGTTTAATTGTAAGGTTTTGTTATAAGTCATAAGTTTTTTATTTCTTTTATGTTCTTTTAGGAATTCATGTTCCCTCGTCTTCTATATTCCTCAGATTTGCAATCATGTACTCGCCTGCCGTCTCTTGTAAAGGATGGATATACTTATCCTCTCTCCTTTCAGATGTGATATTGACTTCTTACTCTGTTCCTCGAGTTTCCCTCGACTTTACCGCCCAGTACACTCAGCAATCTACCCCAGATGTCAAGGTTGCTAGTCAGAGGTCGGTAGACGCCCAACGGCCCGGAGGCCTGGCTAGGGAGGTCATGTGTAGTGGCACGCCATTCTCGCCCTTATACCCACACCTCATTTTCATCCCTTGTTTGCTGCCGACGTTAACGCCCGTACGGATCTTCGCCTGATCTAACATGTAATGGTATTTTGTGCTGCTGAGGACTTTGTAGGGATCTGATATCCTATGACCATTACTATAGAACGACACATGTTCGTGCTTGCAACGCGTCTGGAATAAACTGCGTGGATCAGCGACGAGCCAGCTATCAGCCCCTAGCTTGTTTGGCTATCCACCTGTCGTCGCGGTGGTTCGCGCCAGCTGAGGTGAGCGTGCCGGGGGGTCGCAGAGAGGCAGACAGCAGGTAGCGACGACCGGAGCTCTTCCAGGTTCTGCTCCACGCAGCTTTGGTCCTGGCGCGGATTCTTTTTGCTCGGGCGGCGCTATCTCCACAAACCGCACCACATCGCCACCACTGTCAGGTTATGTATAGTGCCGCTTCGTGACCCTACTGTGCTCACCTGTGGAATTTGAGAACGCTTATCTGTGTGCCCCAGTGATTGTGCCGTATAGTGACCGCTGCTGCTTGTTGTGAATTTTAATGTGATGTTTTACATTTCTTGTTAGTATTTTACTTTTCTTGTTAGTATTTTACATTTCTTGTTCGTATTTTACATTTATTGTTCGCGTTTTATATTTCTTCGTGTTTTATGTTTCTTGTTAAAGTTTTGTATTTATAATATAATCAGGATCCACTACCTACGATTATTCATTTCCTTAACTCCATCCTTCATCTGGCAGAATTACACACAAAGTAAGATATTGGGTTTAAGAGTACAAATAATAGTAATTGAAACCCAAGATGATTGTCTAAGCAAGCAAGATAATTCGGACGAACGCCCGTATTGCTCGCTGTGTTGGGGCTGATCCGCGATGCCTTGTCGCTCATGCCACAAACGCTACCACGTTTTACTTGCAACACAACTGTAGCCATTCGCTACACATGCGATCTGGCTCACCACCTTGGGGGGGGGGGGGGGGGGGGGGGGGGGACTCGCTCAGCTGGCCGCTTGGTGGGCGAGGGAGGGGTTTTAGTGAACGTGATGTATCTCCACTTGTTTGGAGAGCCCAGACTAGGACAGTCCCACTCTTGACAGCAGCAACACTGGGTCATCACCATCTTTAGGCGTATTTGGCAACCACCTGCGCGGATCTCATCATCCCTGGTGTTTTTACTTTTCTTAATTTTATTATTATTATTATTATCATTATTATTATTATTGTTATTATTATTATCCTCTTATCTTTTACTTTATAAACTTTCTTTTACGGCCTCACGTCTATTTCAAATTCCTTTTAATTGTTAAACATATTTTACTTTAAATTCTATGAAAATAATAAACAAAAAAACTTACGACAAGACAAACGAAAAGATATAAATGATAGTCTTGCCGCCAAACTCCCTCTTGGGTTTGCGGGTTGTTTGCTCGTCAGATCCCTTTGTGGTTCACGGAGCGTCCGGCCTCACTGGACGCCTCCTCGGTGTTTTCCTTGAGTCTCCGAGAGAGAGATAAGTATATTTGCATTGTTTGCAAGAGACCAGTTTGGAT
>NC_061843.1:16678724-16681224 GCF_019202785.1 Penaeus chinensis | reverse complement strand
GAAGAATGTGGGTGAAAACCTTGCCTAACTGAGCAGTGTAATGCCACGGTAGTTGCTACAGTCCCAACGATCCCTTTTTCCCTTCCAGAGATGGATTACCGCGACCCTCAATACGTCAGGGGTAATGGTACCAGACTGTCAAATGGCAGTAAAGACTGCCTGCAAGCCCCGTGCCATAGGTTCACCCCCAGTCTTTGGCAATGCAGCAGGGATATCACATTTGCCTGCGGCTTTCTCACACTTCAGCTTAGATATAGCTATCCTAATCTCAGTTAGGGTAGGAGGTTCCTCACTGAAGGGTGGGTCTGGCACAGGTATTGTGATACCACTTGCATCCAACCTAACTGAGCGGACTGCAGTCATCTGCGAGGAGGGTTTATAGTTCAGTTTCCTCAGGGCTTGGTAGGCAGGGCGAAGGTCATTTACCAGGGAATGGCCTTCAACCTCTCAGCAAGATTCCTGATGAACTGTTCCTCATCCCTTCTCAGCAGTGTCCAAACCCTATGCACCAAAGAGCAATGCAAGTTCTGATTGCCATTCAGCTGAGTCATGCGACATGCTTCAGTGGCCTTCAATGTCTCCAGGGAGATGAAATTCTGCCTTGCCCCCGGGTGTATGCCAATGGACTCCTGCGCTGCATCAAGTGCTTCATGCTCGAAGAACTCCCACAGAGCAACTGGGTCTGTCAAGTTTTCAGGTTCTGTGACTTGATCGGAGATTGTCGTGGGAACACTCCTCTTCCCTCAGTCTGTCCAAGTGAAACACCCTAGAGAGACCACTGGAGGAACGAGGAATTTTGAAGTGGACCCATAGGGTAGTCAATACCAGCCTATAGTCAGTCCCACAGAACACGGGTTTACTGTGGGCAGTAAACCCTGCTGACAAGAATGTGGTCGATCTCCTTGGCCATAGTACCCATATCGCTATAACATGTCCAACGATGCGGGTTGGAGCGCTCATACGAGGAGCCAGAAATCCTCATTCTCTGGGACCTAGCAAAGTCCTGGAGAAGGAGGCTGTTCTCACTGCAGGGGGGGCGACATACATCTCGTAGCCAGCTCGATCACAGCCGCAACCCAACCCTCCTCCACTCGCTGTTACCGAGGTAGGGGATGTTCAGTCTGGGCACGACAGATCTCGTGAAGCTAGTATTCCTACGGTTGCTTTGGCTGTTAAAACTCGTTCATCGGAGTCAAAATCTATGATACTAGCTTGCCCTGAATTTTTAGATCCAAATATAACTAAAATTAATCTTAAAGAGGAACAGCAAAACTGCCTAAGTCTAAAAACCATAAGGGAGAAAGTTAAAAGCGGCGAAAACGTAAATGTAAAATCTAGAACTGTAAAATATGAGATTGTCAATGATCTCGTCTACAGGGTGTGTTTAAAAAGCAAACATGAACATGAAATTGGGAGTAAGCAACTGGTGATTCCCGAGAAGTATCGGATTCACGTACTGAACCTCGCTCACGATTCGCTTACAGCAGGTCATTTCTCACACCGAAAGACAAGTTACAAAGTATTTTCAAAGTTCTTTTGGCCCGGTGCAGGTGCTCAGATTAAAAGGTATTGTCGATCGTGTCCGACCTGTCAGAAATTTTCATCTAAAGGAAGTGTGAGAAGAGTACTGATGAAAAACCTCCCCATAATTTCAGAGCCATTCTCAAGTGTAGCTATAGACTTAGTGGGTCCTTTTAAACCAGCTTCTGTGAGAGGAAATAAGTATATTCTCACTCTAATAGACTATGCAACTAGGTACCCCGAAGCTGTTGCCTTACAAAATATTGACACGATCACAGTGGCTGAAAGTTTGGTAGAAATCTTCTCGCGAGTCGGTATACCGAGGGAAATATTATCAGATCGAGGGTCTCAATTTAAGTCAGATCTAATGGGTGAAATCCATAGATTACTCTCTGTAAAAGCCTTGTACACGAGTCCCTACCATGCTTCGTGTAACGGTGCAGTTGAAAGGTTAAAAGGGGTGTTAAAATCCATGATTAAAAAGCTTTGTGCCGATCATCCGAGAGACTGGGATCGCTTTATACCTGCTGCCCTTTTCGCATATAGAGAGATTCCTAATGACAGCCTTAAGTTTTCACCTTTTGAATTATTGTATGGTCGACAAGTACGCGGTCCTTTGACAATTCTGCACGAGCTATGGACGAACGATAGTATTGACAGTGAGGTTAAAACTACGTATCAATACGTGTTGGATCTTCGCTCGCGTTTGGAAGAAACTGCTAAATTAGCGGCAGAGCAAGCAGAAATAAGTAGCCGCAACTATAAGACGTACTATGACCTCAAAGCTAAACCTCGTAAATTAGACATGGGTGATGACGTACTGGTGTTATTGCCTTCTAGCAGTAACAAATTAATTATGCAATGGCTTGGTCCTTATCCAGTTGTTGAATGCAAAGGTAATGGTGTCGACTATGTAATTAGAATTCGCGGTAAGAATAGGCTATTTCACATAAACATGTTAAAGAAGTACTTTCGTCGT
>NC_061843.1:16663724-16671224 GCF_019202785.1 Penaeus chinensis | reverse complement strand
CGAGGACATTTTCCACACCCATTCTCTTGTCTGGCAATGTGAAATCCATGGCAAGTAATTCCCATGGTTTGTTAGCTTCAACCGTCCCAATGAGCGTCCGCGCTTTCGGGAATTCATTTCTTTCCTACTATGCATTTCTCGCATCTGGAGAGATACTCCCCGACCGACGATGCCATCCCTGGCCAGAATCCTCTAGCCCTTTCTAAAGCTAGGCTGCGATTCCTTCCTTGATGCCAGAGGTAATCGTGACACGCTTGCATCATCCTTACTTGCAATTTCGGCGGAAGAACTGGGGTAACCCTCCACGTATTGATGCCTACATTCATTAGTTAAACTGCTGGAGATCGTTACACCATCCACTTTCTATTGCATACATACATACAAACACATATATATACATGTATACATATATATATATATATATATATATATATATATATATATATATATATATGTGTATATAGAAACATACATATATACATATGTATGTGAATAAGTATGTATAAAGAAGCATACATATATAATTATATATATATATATATATATATACATATATACACATATATGTGTATAAGTATATATATAGAAACACACATATATACTTATATATAGATATATTTATATATACAAATGTATATAGAAACATATATACATATATACATTTGTATACATATATACATATATACATCTGTATATACATATATATGTATATAATATATATATATATATATATATATATATATATAAATATATATATCATATATATACTATATATATATATATATATATATATATATATATATATTACATGAATCATGCATATATCTATATATATACAATGTATATACTATAATATATACTAATTATTTATATATATATATATATATATAAATATGTATATATATATATATATATATATATTATGTATATATCATATATATAATGTATATATGTAGATGTATCTATAATATGTATATATATATATATACATATATATGTAAATATATATATATCTATATAATATATAAATATATATATAAATACATATATATGTAAATATATATATATATATATATATATATATATATATATATATTACATGAATCATGCATATATCTATATATATATACAATGTATATACTATAATATATACTAATTATTTATATATATATATAAATATGTATATATATATATTATGTATATATCATATATATAATGTATATATGTAGATATATCTATAATATATATATATATATATATATATATATATATATATATACATACACATATATATGTAAATATATATATATATCTATATAATATATAAATATATATATATAAATACATATATATGTAAATATATATATATATATTTATATATATATATATTAATATATTAATATATATGTGTATATATGTGTATATATAAATGTGTGTGTGTGTGTGTGTGTGTGTGTGTGTATGTATGTGTGTATGTAGTATGTATGTATGTATATGTATGTATGTATATATATGTATATAATATTTATATATATATATATTTATATATATATATATATATATATATATATATATATATATATATATATATATCCTTATTGGACCTACTATTGACATGATTCAGAAATTCTGATCTGGGTTGCACCAAGGAAAAAGTTACAAAATCTTAATATTGTCCTGTTTTATTTTTTACTTTAAAACATTTCGGGGCAATGAAGCATTCAAACATGAAAATAAAAATCTATGTGGAGACCACGTGAAGCCTTAGGCATTGCGTTCTAGTGGAATTTTGTGTTTACCCCTTCACAAATGAGTTATTTCTTTTTCCTAAAGACTGACAACCAGTGGCCAATAGTTAAATATTCTTTTGCTCGTTAACAGATGTGTGTACGCATAACTGCAAATGAGTGTGCACAATGCTTCTCGCGTATAAACGTTAAAGGATTTGGTAATATAATATATTTATCTTAATCTTATACACCATCCTCTTGGTTGCATTTTCATAATATATCATGAAGTTTACCGGAATTTCATACACTGCCTCCACTGGCCCAGTGGAGGCCAGTTATTCATAAAACAACCTGTCAATATCTAGTTTAGGTCAGTTGATTTTTTTTAGAAATCTGATTTTCTTACTAAATCGATTACATTTTTGTGATATTATCAGTTGATTTTTTAAAAATATTTCTCATCTGAAAAGAATTTTGAGAGACAAAATAATTTTCTACCACCGTATACCAATCAATTGTTATAAACGTAGCTTAAAATACTAGACACTAATAAAAATAATTGCATGTAAATTGAATGTTACGTCATCATTGTCCAAAACTCAGGGTATGAACCGTCTATTTGAACCTCTAGATTCACTTAAGAATCCAACAGTAATCAGCCCTGACTGCATCCCGGTCTCCATCTCTTTCATGTCCTGCTGGAAACTCTCCCCCCGCTCGTCGCTCTTTGATCCGAGATTCTCACGAAACCGAACCATATGTGAGAATAAGTAATGCATTTTGATGTTCATGTTGCTTCCGATGTTTCTGAAAGCAGTAATCATATTGGTGACAAGATCAACATTGTTCCTGGCCTTGCTGTTGCCAAGAAAGTTTCAGTTCCACCTCGTTCACTGAGTTCTCAAAATCAGGATCTCTGGTGAGCTGACGGATTTGAGGACCGTCAAAGATGCCAGCTTTCAACTTTTCTTTGGTCAGTCCTGGAAAACCCTGGCCCCAGTAAGTGAAGCAGCCAACATCTTTGTAAATGCAAGCCGAGTTTGATGTGCAGCGGTGGGAAGAGTATCCTGTTCGTGTATTTCATTTATTTTTTTACAGGTTGTGAACCCATACATATATACAAAAAGGTTAAAAAAAGAACAAAAAAAAAAAAAAAAGGAAATAGAAAATGAAAAAAAAAAAAAAAACATGTGGCCATACTTCAAAATGTTGACCCAGTTGAGCAAAACCAATGTGATATTTGGAATCTCCTAAATCAGCTAAATTTGTTGCTGACCAGTGTTATCTATGCCTGCTGCATTTAGATGTATGCTGTATGTATTTAGATATCTCGCTTTTATTTCCATTTATATAAATGTAACAGCATTCATGTTTGATTAACCAGTGTTTTAATGAGATTTTTTCTAATTCATTCATGCCTTGCGTAGTACAAGAATATAAACAAACACTGAGGTGCCACTTCATTTGTCCACTGTAAATGCAAGCAACTGTACTTATATTGGCAAATATATATATACATATCTATCAATCTATTTATGTCGGTCTATCTGTCGATTGATCGATCGGTATGTCTACCTACCTATCCATCTATCTATCTATCGATCTATTTATCTATCTATCTATCTATCTGTCTATCTATCTATCTATCTATCTATCTATACTATACTTGCACCTGCATTGAATTCTACATATTCCTTTCTTTTCATACATACACACACTGTAAATCAGTGGGAACATGTGTCCCTTAAATGCTTAAACAATGTTGAACTACAAATTCTTGCAAGCATTATTCGCTCATACAGATCAACTAGACTGCCAACGCGAGCAGGAACGTACGTCCGTATCATGAGCTATTAAAGGAAATCATGCTCCGTTGTTTCCCTTTCTTGTGGAAACATACAGATCATACGTTGAAAGAACGTTTAAGGCAAGGAAATGTCGGTTGGTTGGCCTCAAAACGAATGCACAGAGATATCGCTACCTCAAAATCGCATTTCGGGAAAAGGAATACAGCCGAACCAAATAAACACTCTTGCAATTTCTTTAGCCAAACCACCACAAATTTATTTAATGTTCCCTGTATTTTTTGTGAATTTTGTTACATACAGATGGCTCCACATGTGCTCAGCCAGCAAGGAGTCTATCAGATGGCCCTAGTGACCAACCCGATTTCCCTATCCCTTGATATTGCGAAAAATGTGTTTTTCTTTCTAATACCATTAATATCGATACTGTTATTACACTTATTGATATTATGATTATTGAATTGTTATTCAAATCTTCGCAATGTTAAAAACAGTTAAATAATACAAAAGGGTAAACAGGTGAGATAGGTTGGACTAATAACTGACCATGGTGACTAAGCACTTACAGAGCCATCAATGTGTAAAGACAATAAATTAACTTATATTACTGTAGACACGGCATGTATTCTTGCCATCCGTGCCGATTGGGTTAGTCTGACCAATTTACCTTGAAGTCTAAGGAACCTTATATAATATTACCTCCAACCTCTGCATGGCAATAACTGATAACGGACATTTGTGAAAAAGAAAAAAAAAAATACTCATCACACAGATAACTATAATGATTATAATGATAATGATGACCATGCAATAATAATTATACACATAGAAATAATAATCATGCAGATTTAACAATACAGAAAACAATGACCATACAATAGTGATCATAGATAACAATAAACACTAGTCAGAGAAAACCCATTCCTCCTCCACCTCCATATTTAGCAGGACTTCCTTGTTTCTTAATCAAGACAGACAACTGCAATCTCATTTTTAAAAGGGTTTCTTTGCCGAAGCTGACAGCTTTAATTCCGGGATTCATCCCCGGGTTTGAACGAAAAAACAACTCGACAGGATTTGTGGTTTTAATATTTATTGCTTATTAAAGTGTAATAAAGACTCTTCAAACAAACTGTTAAAAAGAAAAGAGAGAAAAGGAAAGAAAGAAAGAATATAACAATATATTCAACAGGGAGATTCAGGTGTGAAATGAAGAAAGATAGTCTTACTCTTCAATGTCTTTTTTGCACACAAACATACAAGCATATATAGACACATGCATATACAGACATACATACATGCATACATAATACATACACTCACTCCTATACTCACACATAAACATGCTTCTGCAAAGATTCTTTTTTTCCAGTAAATGCTGCAATTCTTTTCGGTTTCATATTTTCTGCATCTTGAAATATAAGAAAACGCGTATGTTCTAACGTCATTTGTCAGTTATCAGGTAATGCAGACCCCCCCCCCCCCGCCCCCCCTCATACACACACACATACACACACACGCACACACATATTAATAAATATATATGTATATATATAAACATATATATATATATATATATATATATATATATATATATATAAATACATATCTATATATATGTTGTGGTTATAGGTAAACACACGGTTAGTCAAATTAACTCTTTATTGGCGGAGCTCACTAGGATATTCAGCGGTCAGAGCCTAGCCGATGAGTGATCTATGATTCAATCAATCAATTGAGTTTTGCGAAGATCTAGCTTCGCCCGAGCCTTCCAAATATGGCCCGGCCTGTGTCTGCTCATTTTGTTCTCTGACATTCGGTGCTTGCCTTGTTGGCGGGATTGCCGCCATGATGTAAGCATACCGCATAATCTCTTTACCAGCTCGGCGGCTGTTGTGGGCGGTCCCAGTCTCAGAAATTGTGTGTGCTCACAATTCTTTAAATAGTGTACCAGGGTGGCGTTCGGCTCGTCACAATACATGCAGCACCTCTCTTCACGGTCTATTGTCTCTATGATTCTGTGAAAAATGACTTCGGTACCTCTGTTGATTATTTCAGAGAATGCTAGTGGTTCGTAGCCTGTGATGTCTGAGTACCATCTGGCCGAGGGAGAGGATCTCGTTTTCTCTCTGTGAAGCTGCAGGAGGAAGGTACGAGCGGCCGCAGTACACTTATCCTTTAGTATTTTTCGGCTTGGTTGTATGATCATGGGATTTGGGGGCATACCCCTGCCAATGTCGGCTAGTCTGTCAGCAAACTCGTTACCTCTGATGCCAATGTGGCTGGGGACCCAATTAATGATGATTCTTCTACCCTGAGCAGGAATTATCTGCGCTATGGTATGCACAGTGGTCAGGAGGTAAATTTTGTCTTTAGGTGAGCTGTGCTGAAAACAGTTAATGGCTGCCCTGGAGTCTGCATGTATGACCACATGCCCTTCCCTCAGTGAAGCGTGGGCTAGGGCTCCCATAATCACAACTGCCTCTGCTTGTAGTAATGAGGCGTTGTCTGTTACCCTCATGGATTTTGTGGCATCCCTTGTTGCAAAGCTGGCACCTGCAGTGTGGCTCAAGGAATCGACTGATCCACCCGTGAAGTACGTTCTACATACCCGGAGAGTGATGGCTGCAATGACCCTCTGGGCTTCTGCCTTTAGGCTAGGCATGGGGTATTGATTCTCTCTCATTGACAGACTCATAACAGAGAACTCTATCAAGATTTGTGCCCACGGAGGGGCCTCGATAAAGTCAGGGTGGGGGGAGTCCATGCCCTTAGCAAATAGATGTTTTTTGAGCTGATAGCGTATCAACACCCTGGCTATGTGAGACAGCCAGGAGTTGTTTGCAAATAGTTCTTGATCTTGCTCTAGCCGTCTGAGTACTTTTTGTCTTTAGCGTGTGTTCCTGGGAGCCTGGATGACCTTTGAAAGGAATTGTGCTGCCTTGAGGACCTTCGGTCACCTTGGAGTACCCAAAATGATCCTGGCAGCTTCATTTTGAACTGTCTACAATTTTTCTTTAAACGCAGAATGTTCTTAGTACTTTGTGTCTGGCTCCTATCTGTCTCCCAGTTATTGCTCTCATGAAGTCCTGGACCCACTCCAAGTCCATTCCCTGGATTTTCAGACTTGTGCCTTGAACATTGTGTCTCAGAGCCATGGCTTTTGATTTGGTTGCAGAGATCTTTAGTCCTGCCCTACAACACTCCTCAGATACAAGGTCCAGACAATGCTGGGCTTTACTGAGGCAGTATGGTCCAGTGGAGGTGATTGCAAGGAGATAAACTTTCACCCCACTGGGAGGTGTATGTTGAGGATACAGGACATTAGGTTGTTGAATTAGGCTGGACTGAGAACCCCACCCTTTGGCGTTCCATTTTCTAGTGGCATGTGCTGTGATAAGTAACCTTGGAATCCGACTCTGGCTGTTCTGTTCCTGAAATAGTCACCTATCCAAGCCAAGAGCTTTCCTTTGATTCCCTTCTGGATTAGAGTCTCCTGAATGGCTAGGGGACACGATAATTCAAATGCCTGCTCCAGGTCTAGGAATACTAACACAGATGTGCCAATGTTAATTGTGCTTAAGAGCGTGGCTATGCTGTGTGGTGTGTTCATGCCCCTTGTGAACCCATGGAGGTGTTTATGTGGAGTCGGTTTAGTACCATCCTCTCGGCCGTCATGGCCAGACAGCTGAGGAGAGAGATGGAGTGGAACTTCCCTGGCTCCTTTGGTTTTGGGATGGGAACTGTTGTATCTCTTTCAGCTTTGGGGATTTGTTGATGAGTTGCAAGAGTGGAAGCTCACCTGCCAGTCCTAGGTGGGAAATGTTGGGGTACGAAACACCATCAGAACCCGGGGCTGAGCGAGAACTGTTTTTGTAGGTTTTTCTTAGGTCCCTCATAAAAAAGATAACATCTGAGTTATTGGGTTTGGTTGTCCTTCTCTGATAAGAGCAAGTCTGCCTGGT